>NC_134691.1:272021836-272249336 GCF_050947455.1 Rhinoderma darwinii
CTTTGGATAAATTGGTCCGTAATGATGACCTCATTATTAAACCCGCGGATAAAGGGGGTGCGGTTGTCATTATGGACCGAACCCTGTATCTAAATGAAGTCTATAGACAAATCAATGATATAGAGGTCTATAGGAGAATCTCGATTGACCCTGTGAGGGACATTCAGAAACGTATTAGAGTGCTGGTTGACAATGCTTTTGCAAATGATATGATTGACAGAGATCTGTATACTTACTTAACACCGCTTTATCCAATAACACCCATACTGTACTGTCTACCTAAAATACACAAGAGTATCACTAATCCCCCTGGGAGACCCATTGTTTCGGGCAGGGACTCGCTGCTCTGTCCTCTTGCAGTCTTTCTTGATAAGATTTTGAGGAAGTTCGCCGTGTCTGCTAGATCGTACATTAGGGACACGTCGGACTTCCTGAATAAAATCAGTGACATCAGTGTTCCTAATGGGGCCCGGTTGGTCTCATTTGATGTGACTAGTTTATACACCTCTATCACTCATGTGAGGGGTATGAACAGTGTGGACAAAGCACTTAGAAACACTGAGTTCTCCGGTGAATGCAGGGAATTCCTTATGGGTCTCCTTGATATAGTTCTAACCTGTAACTATTTTCTCTTCAACAACGAGTTTTTTATGCAACTCCGTGGTACGGCTATGGGGTCAAATATGGCCCCTACGTACGCCAACATTGTGATGGCTGACCTAGAGGAGACGTCGATCTATGTATCCCACCACTTTACCTCGGTACTTGGGTGGTGGCGTTACATAGATGACGTCTTCCTTATTTGGACGGGTGACCTACTTGGTCTCAATGGGTTTTTTGAATATCTCAATGATATTGATTCTGATATTAAATTTACCATGGTAATGTCTGACACTAGTATCCAATTTTTAGACACTAGGGTTTATATTCAGGACTCCAAACTTATGACGGATCTGTATGTCCAGGAGACAGATTGCAATAATCTATTGAGTTTTAACAGTCACCACCCGAGGGGGATGATCAGGTCTCTACCGTATAGCCAATTATTGAGGGTTAAACGGATAGTTGATGACCCTACATGTCTGGACCACAAACTGGACATGATGGTGGGTACATTTCTGGACAGAGGTTACCCGGATAGACTCCTAAAAAAACATATCCAGAGAGTACAACAAACTGATAGGATCCAATTGAGACAGGATAGTAGGAGGGATCGACAGACTGCTGTCAGATTCCCTATGACCTCTACATTCAGTATCTATAGTTCTAATGTTGCAGGCATCATTAGGAGGCATTGGAGGATTTTGTCCAATTACTATGATGGAGTGGTAGAATTTCAGTCACCCCCCTCTTCTCATATAGAAGATCTCGGAACTTGAGGGATAAACTTGTGAAGACAGACGTCTGTGCAGTTAACAGTCGGGTTAGAGGTGGACTACATGATGTGACACGCCATGGGTGTTTCCCTTGTCTGTCGTGTGACAGTTGCGCTATCATGTTAAAGGGTAGTTCTTTCATACATCCCACCACTGGTAGAGCGTACAGAATCACTTCACATTACACATGTCGAAGTGATTTTGTCATTTACATTCTACAATGCCCGTGTAATCTGATTTATGTGGGTGAAACTACAACTGAATGCAGGTTGCGACTGAACAACCATAAATCTAGCATTCGGACGAAGAAAGTTGATCTTCCTGTACCTAGACACTTCATAGAGTTGGGACATAGCGTGCAACAGCTTAGATTCTGTATTATTGATAGGGTTCCCCCCCTTAAACGTGGGGGCAATAGGGAACTGATCCTCAAACAACGGGAGGTTCAATGGATTAATAAACTTAACTCCCTTCATCCTAATGGTCTCAACATGGATTATCCTTTGAATGTATTCAAACGCTGATTGTATGTATACAGTTAGAACTTTTGGATGTGATTAATCTTTTGGATGTCTGTCCTTCTCCTTTTAAGGCACCTGTTTGATGTACCTTTGTGGACCCTGGGGTTCTCTTGCCTGATGGTACCATTCATTATTTATTCGTTACTCTGAAAAATTTTATATATATTTTTTTGATGTATGGAATAGGAGTAATTATATTATAAATTGATTTTAATGTGTTTATTAATTTGATTCTCTTTTGTCTTGTAGATTGAAGACTTTGAGATGTTGAGATTAACACTGAAGGACACTTACCAACTGGTATTAGGATGGCTATATTTATATGTTTGTATTTTTATTCTGCCTACGAGAATGTTCAAGAATTTCAAGAAAGGTCTCTACTGTGTAGAAGATGCTACAGCACTGACCTGCACGGATGATATATATTGTGTACCAGAAATCACGGGGGGGGGGGGGGGGGGTAGTTGAGAGGGGAATAAGCCCTTTTTTTCTTGTAACTCGAAACACGAAGTAACCTAAAGTGTATCCGGGATGAGGATCTGACATATTTGCATGTCGAGATTCTTCGTATGACGGTATTCCCTTGATTGATTCATATGGGGGATATCTTGTCTTTTGGGTTTTAATAAAACTTCATTGTGATGTTATTTACCATCTTTATCTACCTACATTCTTACCACATATTTTGTGTTATGGAATACTGATGTGATATATATCTCTCCGTGCAGGGTTCTTTTCAGCCATTGCTGCGCATACATCCCGAAAAGGGTATCGCATTACTGGCAAGTTTTCCAGTTTTCACTATGGCGTGGCTAAAGCGTTTTATCGCATTGCGCCTGCGCGGGACTGCGGCCCCTCTATGATGTTGTAATCAGGCCGCGATGTACAGGGTCATAGTGCTTGGTTGTGCACGTGTTGGCAGTAGCCAATAGACGGTGTGAGTTGGGGCATGCGCAATATGGCGATTATGGCGCAGAAATTCTTCTTTCTTTTTTCACTGACATCTCGTGGACAGATGGTCCTTATTTACCTAGATTGGTGAGTGCCAGCTTCTGTGTATCATACTGTGATTGTTGATTAATCTGTAATTAATATGTTTTCACTATTATATACACATACATGTCACTTAATACAGTTGTGATTATTTACATCTAAATGTCAGTGATTGACTCATATGTTTCTGCACTTTATCTTTTGTTACACTTTTATAATATATCGTATTTTTTGATACATTGTATAACTACTACGATTCATTACACCTGTTAATTGAGCTGCGGCTCTGTCTATATATGTCAATGTTTGGTTTTCATTTACTGCTTGAAAATGCTTCCATGGAGGAAGTGAAACGTTGCTGTGTTGGGTGAATAAATTCACATTTTTTTGCTGAGTGCTGCTTCCAGTCTCTTTTTCTTGGATATATGCATGAGGAGCCCGTCACTCCTTGATATTTTGAAGCTAGCACCAACCGTTTCTGGCTATTGACACAGTGCTGCTCCTATGTTTGGATCTTTTATATATATATATATATATATATATATATATATATATATATATATTTATATATTTTATATATATATATATATATATATATATATATATACACACACACATACAGTGAAGGAAATAAGTATTTGATCCCTTGATGATTTTGTAAGTTTGCCCACTGCCAAAGTCATAAACAGTCTAGAATTTTTAGGCTAGGTTAATTTTACCAGTGAGAGATAGATTATATATAAAAAACAAAACAAAATGACATAGTCAAAATTATATATATTTATTTGCATTGTGCACAGAGAAATAAGTATTTGATCCCCTACCAACCATTAAGAGTTCAGCCTCCTCCAGACCAGTTACACGCTCCAAATCAACTTGGTGTCTGCATTAAAGACAGCTGTCTTAAATGGTCACCTGTATAAAAGACTCCTGTCCACAGACTCAATTAATCAGTCTGACTCTAACCTCTACAACACGGGCAAGACCAAAGAGCTTTCTAAGGCTGTCAGGGACAAGATCATAGACCTGCATAAGGCTAGAATGGACTACAAAACCATAAGTAAGACGCTGGGTGAGAAGGAGACAACTGTTGGTGCAATAGTAAGAAAATGGAAGACATACAAAATGACTGTCAATCGACATCGATCTGGGGCTCCATGCAAAATCTCACCTCGTGGGGTATCCTTGATCCTGAGGAAGGTGAGAGCTCAGCCGAAAACTACACGGGGGGAACTTGTTAATGATCTCAAGGCAGCTGGGACCACAGTCACCAAGAAAACCATTGGTAACACATTACGCCGTAATAGATTAAAATCCTGCAGTGCCCGCAAGGTTCCCCTGCTCAAGAAGGCACATGTACAGGCCCGTCTGAAGTTTGCAAATTAACATCTGGATGATTCTGAGAATGATTGGGAGAAGGTGCTGTGGTCAGATGAGACTAAAATTGAGCTCTTTGGCATTAACTCAACTCGCCGTGTTTGGAGGAAGAGAAATGCTGTCTATGACCCAAAGAACACCGTCCCCACTGTCAAGCATGGAGGTGGAAACATTATGTTTTGGGGGTGTTTCACTGCTAAGGGCACAGGACTACTTCACCGCATCAATGGAAGAATGGATGGAGCCGTGTACCGTCAAATCCTGAGTGACAACCTCCTTCCCTCCACCAGGACATTAAAAATGGCTCGTGGCTGGGTCTTCCAGCACGACAATGATCCGAAACATACAGCCAAGGCAACAAAGGAGTGGTTCAAAAAGAAGCACATTAAGGTCATGGAGTGGCCTAGCCAGTCTCCAGACCTTAATCCCATCGAAAACTTATGGAGGGAGCTGAAGATCCGAGTTGCCAAGCGACAGCCTCGAAATTTTAATGATTTACAGATGATCTGCAAAGAGGAGTGGGCCAAAATTCCATCTAACATGTGTGCAAACCTCATCATCAACTACAAAAAACGTCTGACTGCTGTGCTTGCCAACAAGGGTTTTGCCACCAAGTATTAAGTCTTGTTTGCCAAAGGGATCAAATACTTATTTCTCTGTGCACAATGCAAATAAATATATATAATTTTGACAATGTGATTTTCATTTTTTTTTTTTTATATAATCTATCTCTCACTGGTAAAATTAACCTAGCCTAAAAATTCTAGACTGTTCATGTCTTTGACAGTGGGCAAACTTACAAAATCAGCAAGGGATCAAATACTTATTTCCTTCACTGTACATATACTGTATAAACAAAAGTATTGGGACACCTACACATTACACCTACAGAAGCTTTTATGACATCCCATTCTAAATCCATAGTCATTAATATGGAGGTGGTCTACCCTTTGCAGTTGAAACAGCTTTTGTGAGGCCAGACATGCATGAGTAAGCGGGCGTGGTTTCCAAAATGCCATGGTGAGGTGAGGAGGAATGAGAAGGGGAGCTCAGCATTTTCGGCAATAAAGACATAAGAGAAAAATGACAAATAATAAAAGGACCGAAATCAGACTTACATCTGTGAGTACTTATTTTCATTACTTTCAAGCCCGATTAAGGTGTTATTGTTGTGCTTACCCTTCTACAAATTTGATTGCTTCTACAAAGTGTTCCCACAAAGTTCAAAGCATGCAATTGACCAAAATGCCTTAGTATGCGGAAGCATTAAGATTTCCCCTGAAAAATAACTCCATACTATTATCCCTCCTCTACTAAACTTTACAGTTGGCACAATGCAGTCAGGCAGACGTTCACCAATCCCAGAGTCGTCCGTCAGACTGCTAGAGAAGTGTGATTCGTCACTCCACAGAACATATTTCCATTGCTCCAGAGTCCAGTAGCCACATGCTTTACACCAGGGCCGCCATCAGGAATTTCAGGGCCCCCTACAGCTAAATTTTCTGGGCCCCCCTACCGTGGCACCGCCTGTTAACGGTACTCCGTCCAGCACTATATCATGGTACCCAGGGCCGCCATCAGGGGGGGTATTAGGGGTACTGATGTGAGAGGCCCAGCCAAACCTAATTGAAAGGGGGGCCCGGCAAACTGCCGCGACTTGCCTTTGGTAGAAAAAAAACAGGCCCCTGCAATGGGGCCCGTTTTTTTCACCAAAAGAATGTCATGAGCTGCGGGCCCCCCTTTCAATTAGGTTTGGCCAGGCCTCTCACATCAGTACCCCTAATACCCCCCCTGATGGCGGCCCTGGGTAGCATGGGGGCCGTCAAACACCGCCGCCCGTGCGACCGATCGCGCGCACCCGCAAACTCCCGCGCATGCGCTCCGGCGACCGCCTGGAACCGCGCACCGAATTTTGAGGCAGATTTTGACCTGCCCACACTATCTTGCCGCGTTTTTTGCCCGCAGCGATTGAGGACAGCAGACAGAAAACGCAGCGAAAAATGCATTTTCTGCCTCCCATTGATTTCGATGGCAGGTCAGAGGCGGAACCGCGGCAAGAAAGGACGTGCTGCTTTTTCTTTTTTCCGCGACTGGCTCCCATTGATTTCAGATTAAATCAATGGGAGGCGGTTTTGGAAGTTTTTTGGTGCTGATTCTGACGCAGTGTCCGAGTCAATATCAAGGCCCAAAAACTCTGTGAACTGGGCCTTATTGTTAGGGCTTATTCAGACGATCGTGTAATACGTCCGTGCAACGCGCGTGATTTTCACGCGCCTCGCACGGACCTGTTACTCTATGGGGCCGTGCAGACTGTCAGTGATTTTCATGCAGCGTGAGTCCGTGTGTCCGCTGCGTAAAACTCACGACATGTCCGATATTTGTGCATTGTTCGCGCATCACGCACCCATTGAAGTCAATGGGTGCGTGAAAATCCCGCCCAGCACTTCCGCAGCCGTATAAACTATGAATGAAAACAGAAAAGCACCACGTGCTACAAACATACAAACAGAGTGTCATAATGATGGCGGCTGCGGGAAAATCACACAGCCGCGCATCATACGCTGCTGACACACGGAGATGTTATGGACCTTTTGCAAGCGCAAAACGCCACGTTTTTGCGCGCGCAAAAAGCACACGCTTGTGTGAATCCGGCCTTAGGGTAGGAACACACTAGGCATGAACACTGCGGATTTTATGCAACACATTTTATTGTGGAAAATCCGCAGCGTATCACAGTCGCAGCAGAGGGGATGAGATTTAAACAAATCTCATCCGCACGCTGAAATTTTTTTTTACATGCTGCGGCTTTTTGGCTTTTTAAGCCGCAGCGTGTCAATGTATTCTGCAGAATCGCTGCTCCTCTGTTGCGGAAATGCTGCGGTTCTGACGCAAAAATCACACATGAGAAAAAAAAAAAAAGGCACTTTTTTAAATTTATAAAAAAGTTTAGACTTGCCCCGGCTGTAGTCCTGGTGGCGCGATCCTCTATTCTTAGCGCAGCTCGGCCTCCTGTCATGACGTTTCATCCCATGTGACCGCTGCACCAAAAGAATGTCGCGGCAGTTGCCGGGCCCCCCTTTCAATTAGGTTTGGCCGGGCCCCTCACACCACTACCCCTAATACCCCCCTGATGGCGGCCCTGCTTTACACCACTCCATCCGATGCTTGGCATTGTGCTTGGTGATGCAGCCCCGGCCGTAGTTTAGGTGACGCATCTCTCTCTTCTGAACGTAGCCCAGCCTCCTGGGATGACGGCTGCGGAAGTGCTGGGCGGGATTTTCACGCACCCATTGACTTCAATGGGTGCGTGATGCGCGAACAATGCACAAATATCGGACATGTCGTGAGTTTTACGCAGCGGACACACGGACACACGCTGCGTGAAAATCACTGACCGTCTGCACGACCCCATAGAGTAACATAGGTCCGTGCGAGGCGCGTGAAAATCACGCACGTTGCACGGATGTATTACACGTTCGTCTGAATAAGCCCTAACAATAAGGCCCAGTTCACAGAGTTTTTGGGCCTTGATATTGACTCGGACACGGCGTCAGAATCAGCACCAAACAACTTCCAAAACTGCCTCCCATTGATTTAATCTGAAATCAATGGGAGCCAGTCGCGGAAAAAAGAAAAAGCAGCACGTCCTTTCTTGCCGCGGTTCCGCCTCTGACCTGCCATCGAAATCAATGGGAGGCAGAAAATGCATTTTTCGCTGCGTTTTTTGTCTGCTGTCCTCAATCGCCGCGGGCAAAAAGCGCAGCAAAAAAACGCGGCAAGATAGTGTGGGCAGGTCAAAATCTGCCTCAAAATTCTTTAAGGAATTTTGAGGCAGATTTTTTTTTGCCTGCAAAATACTGTGTGAACAGGGCCATAAATGATCAGCACTTTGAGATAATTTACTCACTGTGTCAGAAGAGCTGCTGCTCCCACTCCAGTCCTCTTCCGGCGATGTCTTCCAGGCGAGGTCTTCGGTCCAGACGTCCAGTCCTTCACCTCCAGCCAGGCTCCAGGTAAGTTTTGTCCATGTGTGTCCGCGCACCCGCTTCGTTCGCGGGTGCGCGCACGGCCGATCGCGGGTGCGCGCGCGGCCGATCGCGGGTGCGCGCGCGGGCGGTCTCCAGTGCGGGCGTTCGTGGGTGCGCGCTCGGGAGTTTCCTTGGGCGCGCGATCGGGTGCGCGCGCGCGGGCGGACGGTTTGACGGCCCCAGATGACGAGGGGAGGGGGCCCGCAGCAGCAGCAGCAGCTCACGACATTCTTTTAGTGAAAAAAACGGGCCCCATTGCAGGGGCCCGTTTTTTCCTACCAAAAGAATGTCGCGGCAGTTGCCGGGCCCCCCTTTCAATTAGGTTTGGCCGGGCCCCTCACACCACTACCCCTAATACCCCCCTGATGGCGGCCCTGCTTTACACCACTCCATCCGATGCTTGGCATTGTGCTTGGTGATGTAAGGCTTGCATGCAGCAGCTCGGCCATGGAAACCCATGCCATGAAGCAGAGGCGTAGCTAGGTTCTCCAGCACCCGGGGCAAAGATTCAGTTTGGCGCCCCCCCCAACCCCTTTCCCGACATCTCCTCCTTCCCCCTCGCCGTGTTTGTTTTCTCTACCAATCGACGTGTCATTTCTTTTTATGTAATTTGAGCATAAAAACATTTGTACATTTTACAAGCAATATGGTTCTATACACAACACCAGAACCAAGCTCAGTACATATATACTACACCAGCACAAATACAACTCAATTTAGTGCAACCCCTGCCATATAGGTGTGTACGGCGTAAAACTACAGCTCCCAGCATGACCCGAACAATGGTAAGGATATGCTGGGAGTTGCTGTTTCACAAAAAATAAATCATATCATAATCACATCACCCATCATCTCGCTGCAGATCATACAGTGACTACAGTGCTGATTAGAAGCAGAATAAACATTTACATTAAGTGACTCACCGGTGACTTCTCAGATTCTAGTTCTTTTTCTCCATCCGGTCCAGACCTCTATGATGACTTCTCCCGGTCACAGCCCATTTCTGCAGTTTGCCGCTCACATTTCTTCAGCTTCTCACTTTACCAACATTTCTGCACCTATAAAGATAAAGTTATCATTATACCACACATTACGCCCCTAAATATAATAGCGCCATACACTGATCCTCTAATTATAATAGCACCATACACCATGTCCCACACACACACACTGTGCCCCCTGTAGATAGTGCCCCCATATAGCCCACCCCTGTATATAGTGTCCCACAAATAACTCCCCCTATAGTGCTCTACAGATAGCCCACCCCTGTATATAGCCCCATGTAGATATAGCCCACCCCTGTATATAGTGCACTACATATAGCCCACCCCTGTATATAGCCCCCTGTAGATATAGCCTACCCCTGTATATAGTGCTCCACAGATAGCCCACCCCTGTATATAGCCCCCTGTAGATATAGCCCACCCCTGTATATAGTGCTCTACAGATAGCCCACCCCTGTATATAGCCCCCTGTAGATATAGCCCACCCCTGTATATAGTGCTCTACAGATAGCCCACCCCTGTATATAGCCCCCCTGTAGATATAGCCTACCCCTGTATATAGTGCTCCACAGATAGCCCAACCATGTATGTAGCCCCCCTGTAGATATAGCCCACCCTGTATATAGTGCTCCACATATAGTCCACCCCTGTATATAGTGTTTAACAGATAGCCCACCCCTGTATATAGTGTCCCACAAATAGCTCCCCGTATAGTGCTCCACAGATAGCCCAACCATGTATGTAGCCCCCCTGTAGATATAGCCCACCCCTGTATATAGTGCTCCACATATAGCCCACCCCTGTATATAGTGTTTCACAGATAGCCCACCCCTGTATATAGCCCCCTTGTACATATAGTCCACTCCTGTATATAGTGCTCCACTAGATAGTCCACCCCTGTATATAGTGCTTCACAGATAGCCCACCCCCGTATATACTATATACAGGGGTGGACTATTTGTGGAGCACTATATACAGGGGTGGACTATATGTACAAGGGGGCTATATACAGGGGTGGGCTTTCTGTGGAGCACTATAGGGGGAGCTATTTGTGGGATACTATATACAGGGGTGGGCTATATCTACAGTGGGACTATATACAGGGGTGGGCTATATCTACAGGGGGACTATATCTACAGGGGTGGGCTATATATACAGGGGTGGGCTATCTACAGGGGTGGGCTATCTACAGGGGGACCATATCTACAGGGCTGGGCTATATCTACAGGGCTGGGCTATATCTACAGGGCTGGGCTATATCTACAGGGCTGGGCTATATCTACAGGGCTGGGCTATATCTACAGGGGTGGGCTATATATACACACAGGGCTGGGCTATATATACAGGGCTGGGCTATATACAGGGGGACAATATCTACAGGGGTGGGCTATCTATGGAGCACCAAATACAGGGGTGGGCTATATCTACAGGGGGCTATATACTATATAGCCCCCCCTGTAGCTATAGCCCACCCCTGTATATGGTGCTCCATAGATAGCCCACCCTAGTATATAGCCCCCCTGTAGATATAGCCCCCCTGTAGATATAGTCACCCTGTATATAGCCCCCCCTGTAGATAGACACCCCCCCGTAGATAAAGTCCCCCTTGTAGATGAAGTCCCGTCCCCCCGTAGATAAAGTCGTCGTCCCTGTAGATAGAGCCACACACTTTTATTACAATAAAAAAAAAATAATATTCAAACTCACCTTATTCCCGCTCCCACGCCGTCCGGCAGCCATGAAGACCTGCTCTCTTCTGCGCAGGTCTCCAGGGGGTTGAACACAGCGTCTATGAAAGGCGCTGATTGGATGGGCAGGATGACTTTCCCTGTCAGTCAGTCAGCGCCTTTCATCGACGGAAGCGTCACTGGTACAAAAGGTACCAGTCGCTTCATTCGTGGAAAGGCGCTGAATTCATTGCTTCTAATTGTACCTGTGTCCTTGCGACACAGGTACAATTATAGTGCAGGAGGAGGTGGCGCTGGCGCCCCCCTCTAAACTGCGCCCGAGGCACATGCCCCGCCCAGTGCCGCATCTGCCATGAGGCCAGGTGAGCCGACGGCCTCAGGCGGCACCACCTACCCAAACAGGGGGGGCGGCATTTTCAGCCCGGGACGGACTGGACCGGGGAGAGACGTGCCGAACGTCTGTAATACTCCTCCTCCTCTCTGACGCTGCACACAGCACATGCAGACAGAGAGGAGCAAGTCTGCAGGAGGAGCAAGTCTGCAGGAGGAGCGACGAGCAGCAGAGGTAAGTTCCTGCCTTGCTGGGACCGGGACCCGTGACGTGAGTATACTGCAAGGGGGGGTCTGGGCATTTTACCGACAGCAGAGGGCTCTGTGGGGCTGGAATAATCCACCCCATAGAGCCCTCACATCACTATAATGCAACGATTAGTGTGGGTGGGGGAGGGTCTGACTGTCTGACTTACTGCAGAGAGCTCTATAGGGGGGGATTCTGCCCCCCCCCTTTAGAGCAGTCAGTCAGATGCTCAGACCCCCCTAACCTTTCAGTATAGTAACTAGTCAGGGCTCTATGGTGGGGGGATAATTTCCCCCTATAGAGCCCTCTGCTGTCAGTAAAACTCCCCCCCCTTGAAGTATACTTCTGGCTTTGTAGCTTTCCTGTGCTTAATTAGCGTGGGAAAGCTACAAATAGGGCTGTGACTGGTGAGTCTCACAGTCACTCACAGTGCACACTGAATGCGGCAGCTGCGGCAGCTGCGGCAGCCAGTCTGACTGTGAGTCTCTGACCAGTCACCACCCACCCACACGCAACAGAGACAGGAAAGACTAATAGTAAACCCTCAACTACTACAGTTTCACAGGGATTGTCTATGACCGCTTCTATAGTGTAGTGGTTAGCTTGTCTGCCTTACACATGGAAGGTTGCTGGTTCAAATCCCAGCTGGGTTTTTTTTTAATTAATATCTTGTATTGGGCTTTGTTCACACTAGCATTAATATACGTTTACCTCTCTTCCGTCAGAGGGAGAGAGGATCGATACGTTAAACGGAAAGCAACGGTTCCATTAGAATTACCATTGCTTTCAATGGTAATTCTTTTGTATCAGTTGCTTTCCGTTTGTCTCCGTTCACTAGGTTTCCGTTCTTTTGAACGGAAATAAAAGTTCTGCAGACTGCACTTTTGTTTCCTTTAAAAAAACGGAAACTTAGCGAACGGAGACAAACGGAAAGCAACTGATACAAAATAATTACCATTGAAAGCAATGGTAATTCTAATGGAACCGTTGCTTTCCGTTTAACTTATCGATCCTCTCTTCCTCTGACGTAGGAGAGGTAAACGTATATTAATGCTAGTGTGAAAGAAGCCTTAGGGCCTGTTCACATCAGCGTTGGCTTTCCGTTCTGGGGTTCCGTTGGAGGTAACCCTGCAACGGAAAGTCAAACTGAAACCACAGCTTCCGTTTCCGTCACCATTAGCGCAGTCGACTGCGCTATTGATTCCGTCACAAAAACGGAAACCTGCCGGAATGGTGACGAACGGAAACCATTAGCAATGTTTCCGTCACCATTGATTTCAATGGTGACTGAAACGGAAGCTGTGGTTTCAGTTTGACTTTCCGTTGCGGGGTTCACCCGACGGAAACCTCCCACGGAACCCCGGAACGGAAAGCCAACGCTGATGTGAACAGGCCCTAATCCTTCCCCATAAACCTGCCCCCGCTAATTAAAATAAATATATTATATAATGTACAGTGAAGGAAATAAGTATTTGATCCCTTGCTGATTTTGTAAGTTTGCCCACTGTCAAAGACATGAACAGTCTAGAATTTTTCAGCTAGGTTAATTTTACCAGTGAGAGATAGATTATATAAAAAAAAATAAAAAAAATAACATTGTCAAAATTATATATATTTATTTGCATTGTGCACAGAGAAATAAGTATTTGATCCCTTTGGCAAACAAGACTTAATACTTGGTGGCAAAACCCTTGTTGGTAAGCACAGCAGTCAGACATTTTTAGTAGTTGATGATGAGGTTTGCACACATGTTAGATGGAATTTTGGCCCACTCCTCTTTGCAGATCATCTGTAAATCATTAAGATTTCGAGGCTGTCACTTGGCAACTCGGATCTTCAGCTCCCTCCATAAGTTTTCGATGGGATTAAGGTCTGGAGACTGGCTAGGCCACTCCATGACCTTAATGTGCTTCTTTTTGAGCCACTCCTTTGTTGCCTTGGCTGTATGTTTCGGGTAATTGTCGTGCTGGAAGACCCAGCCACGAGCCATTTTTAATGTCCTGGTGGAGGGAAGGAGGTTGTCACTCAGGATTTGACGGTACATGGCTCCATCCATTCTCCCATTGATGCGGTGAAGTAGTCCTGTGCCCTTAGCAGAGAAACACCACCAAAACATAATGTTTCCACCTCCATGCTTGACAGTGGGGACGGTGTTCTTTGGGTCATAGGCAGCATTTCTCTTCCTCCAAAAACGGCGAGTTGAGTTAATGCCAAAGAGCTCAATTTTAGTCTCATCTGACCACAGCACCTTCTCCCAATCACTCTCAGAATCATCCAGATGTTCATTTGCAAACTTCAGACGGGCCTGTACATGTGCCTTCTTGAGCAGGGGGACCTTGCGGGCACTGCAGGATTTTAATCCATTACGGCGTAATGTGTTACCAATGGTTTTCTTGGTGACTGTGGTCCCAGCTGCCTTGAGATCATTAACAAGTTCCCCCTGTGTAGTTTTCAGCTGAGCTCTCACCTTCCTCAGGATCAAGGATACCCCACGAGGTGAGCTTTTGCATGGAGCCCCAGATCGATGTCGATTGACAGTCATTTTGTATGTCTTCCATTTTCTTACTATTGCACCAACAGTTGTCTCCTTCTCACCCAGCTTCTTACTTATGGTTTTGTAGCCCATTCCAGCCTTGTGCAGGTCTATGATCTTGTCCCTGACATCCTTAGAAAGCTCTTTGGTCTTGCCCATGTTGTAGAGGTTAGAGTCAGACTGATTAATTGAGTCTGTGGACAGGAGTCTTTTATACAGGTGACCATGTAAGACAGCTGTCTTTAATGCAGGCACCAAGTTGATTTGGAGCGTGTAACTGGTCTGGAGGAGGCTGAACTCTTAATGGTTGGTAGGGGATCAAATACTTATTTCTCTGTGCACAATGCAAATAAATATATATAATTTTGACAATGTGATTTTCTTTTTTTTTTTTTTATATAATCTATCTCTCACTGGTAAAATTAACCTAGCCTAAAAATTCTAGACTGTTCATGACTTTGACAGTGGGCAAACTTACAAAATCAGCAAGGGATCAAATACTTATTTCCTCCACTGTATATAGCGCTGTATCCTGTATCCGTCAGGTCAGCGGATCCTGCAGGATCGAGCTGTTACCAATCACATCTAAGTTCATAACTTAGATGTGATCGGTAATAGGCGACCTAATGGATTCAGGTCTCAGCGCAATATACAGCTGCTCTGTATACAGGATACAAAGCAGCTGTATCTCAAAAAGTACAAATCATTTTCAATAAAAAGTAATTAAAACTTGCACCAATCGCAGTAATAGATATCTTTATATATCATAGTGACATGTCCAAAGTTTTCATCGGTGGGGGACCGAGCACTGAGGCCCCCACCGATCGCTAAAACGAAGCAGCAGAAGTGCTCGGGTGAGCGCTGTGCCGCTTCATTTATGATCGTCTTTCAGCCGAGTGATCGGTGTACGGACTCCTAGACTTTCTATTGAGCCCGTACACTGCTCCAAGGAAAGCCAAACAGAATTGAAGCGGCACACCGCTCACCCGAGCACTTCTGTTGCTTCGTTTTAGCGACTAGTGGGGGGTCTCAGTGTTCGGACCCCACTGATCAAAAATTCTGATATGGCAAAAGTTTTTTAAAAAGTTGTTACACTTTAAAGAGAATCTTTCACCTGCCCACAGATTTGCATTTGAGTGCAGCATGTAATGGTCAGGGCTGCACAAACTCTGGGGCACTTTACATTTTTTTTTACTACCCTCTTTCCTTACTTAGATATCGGTGCCGTAATGTTTGGCGCCGATATTTAAATAACCACATGAACTGCCAATGGGGCGGTAATTGGCAAAGGGGCGTGTAACATCGCTGTGACACTGTCCAATCAGCTACGGACAATGTCAACAGCAAGAGCTGGAGAGAGGAGAGCATGTGCGCGCGCACGCTCTCACTCTTCAGCTCTCGGCAGGCAAGTACAAGACTGTGATCTCAGGTGAGAGATCAGTCTTGTCGTCCTTGTCTGCCGAGAGCTAAAGAGTGAGAGCGTGCGTGCGCGCACAGCTCCGATGCCATGAAACAGAAGAAGAAGAATTCACACTCTTCTTCTGTTCCTTAGTGGTGGCGGAGCTGCGCTCTCGCGCGCACGTGCTCTCTATCCAGCTCTTGCTCTGAAACTGTCTGTAGCTGATTGGACAGTGTCACAGCGATGTTACACGCCCCCTTGCCAATTACCTCCCCATTGACAGTTCAGGGGGTTATTTAAATATCGGGCACCAAATATTACAGCACCGATATCTAAATAACGAAGGAGGCTAGGAAAAAAATGGAAAGTGCCCCAGAGTTTGTGCGGCCCTCCCCATTACATGCTGCACTCAGCTGTACATGGATGGGGAGATGAAAGATTCTCTTTAAACAAAGGTGTTATAATTTTTTTTTTTTTATTTGATATGTTTTATTTTATGGGCCTAATTTTTCTTATTATTTTAATATGTTCCCGAAGGTAGCTATTTATTCATATGTTTGTACGTCTGTGGGGGCAGCCAACTTTATTTTTATTTTTCATACTGCTAATTTTTGTTTTGTAGGTTCCGCTGGACCATTTGGACTACGTCGTAGATTTTGTTGGACTACTTCGCTGATGTAAGCTTTTTTTTTTTTTTTTTTTAATAAAATGGTTAAAGTGGATTGTGTGGAAGAGTTGTCATTTCAATAAAATAAATTACTTTATGTCTCTGTTTTTTAATACTTCATTACCGCCTTAGTAATGGCTGCTGTCTGATCGAGAGCGTCCATTACTAAGAAGGGGCTTAGTGTTAGCCAGTAATAAGGCTATCACTAACCCCTATTATTACCCCGGTACCCACCGCCACCAGGAGTACCGGGAAGAGCTGGGTACGATCCAGCACCCGACCGTCTGAAGAGAAGGGCACTTGGGTGGCCGCAGGCTGGTACTATCAGGCTAGGAAGGGACAAAAACCATGGCCCTTCCCACCCTGGTGATGCTAGGCTGCTGCTGCTGCTTTATTGTATCTGGCTGGCTATGAAAAATGGAGGGGATCTCACGTAATTTTTTTTTCAATTTAATTTTAAAAAATGACGAGGGGTTTCCCCAATTTTTCATAACCAGCCAGATACAATAAAGCAGCTGCAGCCTAGCATCCCCAGGGTGGGAAGGGCCACTTTTTTGGCCCTTCCCAGCCTGATAATACCAGCCTGCGGCCTAACAGTCGTTTCAGATGGCCAGGTACTGAATCGTACTCGACTCTTCCCGGTATCCCTGGCGGCAGTGGGAACCGGGGTAATAATAGGGGTTAGTGATAGCCTTTTTACTGGCTAATGCTAAGCCCCAGCCTTAGTAATTGAACGCTGTCAATCAGACAGCTGCCATTACTAAGGCCATAATAAAGTATTAAAAAAAACCAGACATAAGATTTTTTTTTTATTGAAATCAAAACTCCCCCATGCAACCCTCTTTCACAATATTTTATATTTTTTTTAAAGTAGATCATTGAAGTAGTCCAATGAATCTACGACGTATTCCAAACGGTCCAGCGGAACCTACCAAAAAAAAGTTAGCAGTATAAAATGTAAAAAAATAATTAATTTGCCACAATAGAAACCCCTGCTCCGCCGTTTGCTCTTGTAGGCCACAGCCTGGTTTAGGCCTGAGGCCTACAAGAGATCGGGAGCACGCTGATGACGTCAACTGAATGGCACGATGATGTCACTGCATCATGCCGACCACGCCGGGCCACTGAACTCGGTTAAAAATCATAAGTCAATTAGGTAATAAAAAGGGGGCATAGAAGACGTTAAACCATTTTCAGTGTTAATGCTGCGTTGCTGATCTATGATACTAAAGTAATACAGTAAAAAGAGTTCTTTAAATCTTCTCTATACATTAAACAGCACTTTACAAATAAACAACAAATGTATTCCTATTTAATTTTTTTTTACATATTGCGTGTTTGATGTGTAAAGGTAGTAATGAGAAAACTCCGATAGATTGGGGGGGGGCGCCTTTTTATAGTTCGCCTCAGGCAGCAGAGGGGCTAGGTTCACCCCTGGCCCCGCCTGCCCCCCCCTAGCTATGCCCCTGCCATGAAGCTCCCGATGCACGGTCTTTATGCTGATATTAATGCCAAAGCAGGTTTGGAACTCTGCAGTTATTGAGTCAGCAGAGCGTTGGCGACTTTTATGCACTATGCACCTCAGCACTCGGTGGCCCCGTTCTGTAAATTTATATAGTCTGCCACTTAATGTCTCAGTTGCTAAAGGTTCCTAAACACATCGCAATACTACAATTTACAGTTGATCATGGAAATATCTAGGAGGGAAGAAATTTTACTGACTGACTTGTTGCAACGGTGGCATTCTACTACAGTACCATGCTCGAATTTAGTGAGCTCTTTCTTTCTCATTCTTTAACAAATGTTTGCTTGAAAAAATACAAAAAAAGAGAGAGAAACGGCGCTCCTCTAAGGTGATAACGTATGGATAAGGTGAAAAAATCAATCGTGAGCTGATGTGGTGGGGCTCACCTGATTAAGTTGTGAAGGGTCGTCAGCACAACTTAACTTTGTTGTTTGTCAGGTGCTTGTCCACCTTCGGTCCTGTTCACACTGTGCTTGCCTCTGGAGCTAAACCACGGCGAGTGGATCCATCACAGAAAACCTCTTCCCGTGGTCTTTTTGAATGGAGAAATTAGGATAAAAAGAAGCTCCTTGGAACGGGCGCTCTGGCGTGAATGGTTCACTGATTCCACGTGGTCGTGGGTGTAAAACACAGGTTTATTTTAAATACAAATATAAAAAAATTCTGATAAAAGATTGTGCTGCAACGCGTTTCAACCTCGCACCGGGGTCTTCGTCAGGCACGACGAAGACCTCATATATATATCAATATGTCATCGGTGCAGGTCCGATACCCGGACCCTGCACCGATAAGCAGCTCCGGTGGCCTGTGGGCACCGGCTTTTGTGGCACATAATGCTATGTATGGAGCCCGGAAGTAGTTGTTTCCATACATAGCATAGCAGTCGTGCTATGTAGGAACTGCATAGCTGCAGGTCTGCTCCTATTCACTTGACTGCTTCCGGCTTGTACGTCCAGTGCACGGAGGCACCGGACCAGCTGATCTGTGCGGGGCCCGGGTGTCGGACCCTCACAGATCATGTACTGATGACCTATCCGGCGGATAGGTCATCAGTTGTCAGAAGCTGGAAAACCCCTTTAAGTTAGTTAGTGAAATTTCTTCCCTCCTAGATATTCCACGATCAACTGTGAGTGGTGTTGTTGCAAAGTGGAAGCATTTAGGAACCACAACAACTCAACCACAAAGTGGCAGATCACGTAAAACTGACAGAACAGAATTGCCAAGTGCTGAGGCATAGTGCATTAAAGTCTCCAACTCTTTGCTGACTCATTTCAAACCAAGAGGAGTGGTTTCGTCTTCTGTGGAGTGATGAATCACCCTTCTCTATCTTGCAGTCTGATGGACGAGTCTGGGTTTGGTGAATGCCTGAAGAACATTACCTGCCTAAGTGCATTGTGCCAAGTGTATTGTTTGGTGGAGAAGGGATAATTCTATGGGGTTGTTTTTCGGGGGTTGGCCTAGGCCCCTTAGTTCCAGTGAACGGAAATCTTAATGCTTCAGCATATCAAGATATTTTGGACAATTGTAACTTCCAACAGTTTGGGGAAGGTCCTTTCGTGTTCCAGCATGAATGTTCCTCAGTGCAAAAAGCAAGGTCCGTAAAGGCATGGTTGGGAGAGTTTGGTGTGGAAGAAATTGACTGGCCCGCACAGAGCCCTGACGTAAACCATATCGAACACCTTTGGGGTTAACTAGAATGGAGATTGTGAGCTGGGCCCTCTCCTTCAACATCAGTCTCTGACCTCACAAATGCTCTTCTGGATGAATGGGCGCAAAAATTCCCACAGACCCACTCCAAAATCTTGTAGAAATCCTTCCCAGAAGAGTGGTAGCTGTTTTAGCTGCAAAGGAGGGACCAACTCCATATTAATGCCTATGTATTTAGAATGGGATGTCATAAAAACTCCTGTACATGTAATGTCTAGCAATACTTTTGTCTATATAGTGCATATGTAATGAAAAATGCAATGTGGGAATGGTAGTTTTTCTAACAATAAGATTAATAAACCTTGTGCTGCTTTTCCCATTTCAATAAACAGCATTAGTGAAGATCGCTATATATATATGTGTATGTATATATATATATATATATATATATATATACAGTATATATATATATACAAAAAATAGAGACCAGAAGCAGCACTCAAATAGCAAAAAATTTGAATTTATTTACCTTTGTTGGGTAAATAATTCAAATTTTTTGCTATTTGAGTGCTGCTTCTGGTCTCTATTTTTTGTATATTCATGAGGAGCGCGTCCCTCCTTTTATTGAAGCTAGCACCAGCCGTTTTTGGTATTTACACTGTGCTGCTCCTACTATCTTTTTGAGCTTTTATATATATATATATATATATATATATATATATATATATATATATATGTATATATATATATATATATATATATATATATTGTGTCTATATGTTTCCAGTAGGAAATTAAATCCCAGTAACATGATTGAATACCATATATTGAGTAACTGCCAAATATATATTGGATATATCCCACCAGCAACAACCATAAAATATCACATAGTTTGCATATTCATATACAATATAAATGTTCGGACACACAGAAAATTGTATAAATGACTTACAAGCAGACATTTCTTATTAAAGCATCTAGATCTTTGTGCCCTTTAAGCGTGCCGACTGCTTTCAACGAATTTTGACTTCAGCAGAAAAGCAATAAAGATTCAGTGGCTTGTCAGTATGTAGGGTTGTCATGACAACAATCAGAATATGGAGTATGGATCTGTATGGCCCATTTTGGAAATCATTATATTTTTTAATCTAGCAAAACATTACATGAAAACAATGTACAATACTATTTGCTTTGTTCCGAGGTTCTTTGGCTTTCATATTCTTTTTGACATTTTTACTAATTCATTTGTTAGATATCTACTACCACATAACCATTATATTCGTCCAGAACGGAACAACATATCAATGGTTTGTTAAAGGAATTCTAATTGTTCAAATAAGCCACAAATCTTAATGAACTTGCAAGTGTTGAAAATATGATAGTGATTTTGTATTGTTTCATTGACTAATAAAAAAGATGGATAGACAGACAAAACAAACAGACAGAGACAGTATCCATCTATCTGTATATTCTGAGTTGCAGACTGCCTCTGGAAGTAAAATGAGAACAAAAACTGCTTTTCTGGAGCGTCATGGATTGGGTTTCCAAAACGAAACAGTTTCACACATGCCTGAGATCAGCATTTGCGATGTCAGACATTAACTGTAGAGGTGGAAAGGACCAGAACAGTGCTACATGTAGTGCTAACTGTAATGTTGGGTGGAGAAAGACTAAGGGTATGTTCACTCGCTTAACAAAAAATGGCTGAAAATATGGAGCTGTTTTCAAGAGGTTTTTTTTCCAAGCGTTTTTTAAGGCCGTTTTTGGAGCTGTTTTTCTATTGAGTCAATTAAATACTTATTTGAAATCAATCGGCAGATGTTTGCAGGTGTTCAGCCCCCACATTTTTAGCCATTTTTAGGGGCGTTTACCGCCTGAAAAACAGCTGAAAATAGCCCGTGTGAACAAACCCTAAGAGTTCGGGGCTAGCTTTCAAAGCCTGGGCCACTCACTCTTGTTCTAGAAGATAATTGGCTTCTTTCTTGTTTCAGCATCAGAATGGCCTCAGGAAATGCTTTGATATAGAAGACGGTAACAAAGCACATACTTCTCATCATAACCCCACCAAACACATTTGGGATGAATTTTGATAAGAGTTAATCTCACTAATGCTGTTTTAGCTGACTGGGAGTGAACATCCACATCCATGTTCCAAATCTAGTGGAGGCTGTTTTAGAAGAATAATGAGGATCAAGTCCATATTGATGCCTTTGGTTTTGGAATGAGATGTTCAATGAGCATATATGGATGTCACATGTCTTCATAAACATTTCCTAGTTAGAGTAACACTAGCACAATGTTAGTTAACCCCTTAACGCCGAAGGACGGATATATCCGTCCTCAGCAGCTGCTAGTTCGCGCAGGAGGACGGATATATCCGTCCTGTGATCGTGCGGGTACTGACAGCGTACCCATGCGATCAGCGGCAGGAGCACGGCTGTTATACACAGCCTGGCTCCTGCTGCAACTGCCGGAATCGAAGCGCGCTCCGATTCCGGCAGTTTAACCCATTAAATGCCGCTGTCAATAGTGACAGCGGCATCTAATGTGTTTGACAGAGGGAGGGAGCTCCCTCTGTCACCCGATCGGCGCCCCCGCAAACAAATCGCGGGTCGCTGTCGGGTTTCCATGACAGCCGGGGGTCTAACAAAGACCCCCAGGTCTGTCTTCCGCAACTGCCTGTTAGGCGATGCCGGAGGCATGACCTAACAGGTTGCCTGTCAGTTTTACACTGACAGGCAATAATGCTTCGGTATACTAAGTATACCAAAGCATTATATATGCGATCAACAGATCGCATAGTGAAGTGTCCTGATGGGACTTAAAAAAAAAATGACAATCAGTTAAATAAAGTTTGTGAAAAAATAAAAAAAAATTACAGTCAAAGTCAAATAAAACTACTTTTTTGGCCCAAAAAGTGGTTTTATTTAGTAAAACTGTCAAAACAAATCACACATACACATATATGGTATCCCCGCAATCGTTACAACTTGACCAATAAAATTAACACATTAATTAAACCGCCGGATGAACGGCGTCCAAAGAAAACGCAAAAAACAACGGCAAAATTCTCTCTTTTTTCCCATTCCCCCCATAAAAAATAAAATAAAAGTTAATCTATAAGTCCAATGTACCCCAAAATAGTACTAATGAAAACTACACATTGGCCCGCAAAAATCAAGCCCACATATGGCCACATCGACGGAAAAATAAAAACGTTACGGCTCTTGGAATGCGGCGATGCAAAAACAAGTAATTTTTTTCTAAAAGGCTTTTTATTGTGCAAACGTAGGAAAAACATATAAAACCTTTACATATTTGGTATCCCCGTAATCGTGCCGACCCATAGAATAAAGTTAACATGTTATTTACGCTGCATAGTAAACGGCGTAAATTTATAACGTGAAAATTAATGCTGGAATAGCTGCTTATTTTCAATTCTCTCCTAAAATAAAGTTAATAAAAGTTAATCAATATGTTATAAGCATCTAAAAATGGTTCAATTACAAAATACAACTCGTCCCGCAAAAAACAAGCCCTTATACGGCTATGTCGACGGAATAAAAAAAAAGTTACGACTCTTGGAATGCGACCGTGAAAAAACAAAAAATAATCCTTGGTCATTAACGTGCAAAATGGCCCGGTCATTAAGGGGTTAAAGCAAAGTCATATGGCCGCAGTCATGATTCTGGCTGTGTAGAGAATGGTCATGAGACACAGAAATTCCTCTCTTTGTGGTCTAACAATTCCATGTACTATTATGGATTTCATCAAACCCATATCCTATAAACTGACCAAGGTGGTTTTCCTTATGCCCCACTGGACATATCATTCATTATTTCCAATTTCATACTTATCAGTTGGATCCGGTTTGTGATTACTACTGCGAATTCCACTCATGCTCCAAAATCAATGTAGTGTAGGAACCTCAATTCCGAATTTTAACAATTTATGTTCACAGTCTACATTCACTTCTTGACACAAAGCACAAAAGGTGAAGATTCGGCAGAAAACTTGGCTAAAACTGAAGATTCTTTATTACTAGATACCTGGCAGTGCAGGAACTAAATCTCCAGATGAAAAGCTTTTGGTCCCCTGGGTTGCTCCCTCTGCAGGAGCGGTGCTGTGGTGGCAGCGGCCACAATGCGGTGCTGTAACTGATAGAGTAGGGACCCACTTTGAAAGAGGTCGCCGTGAAGTGGCAGTGGGCTTATACACTTTGATCAAAATGTTGACAAAGAACCTCATGTTTATATTTATAAATTATGCCTAGCAGCCCAGATCAACGTATATATTGTGGATGTGCGGTCCATGTCTAGTTTCTCACAATGCTGAAAAGCTTTTAAACATGGCACAGATTCAGTGAACAGACAATATGCTTTATATAAACCATGAACCAAGCACCGTTACTACACAATGTCAAGTAGGGCACAGTGCAAATATTTGCAGACAGCTGAAAACCAGAACCAGAAACACACAAAAACATATGTCTTAAACTATTTATATGATAAAGTAAATGATGTGAAATACAAAGATGACGACACACATACATTTACCACTAGTAGATGTGGACCATGATCTTTACCTAATAAAATCTTACTGGAGTTTTTAAATCCACTGTTTGTGATCCATAAATTACTATTCCTGTAAAATGGATCTAAGATTTGTTCACACCTGCGTCATGGGTTTCCGTTGTTCTGCTCCATCAAAGCAGAACAAGGGAAAACCAGAAGCAACGGTTCCGTTGCACCACGGATACCACTAGCGGCCGACAGAAACCATTGAGTTTAATGGGTTCCGTCAGCTTTCCATCGGGGTGTCTGTGGTTTTAGGCTCATGCACACGAACGTAAAAATCATCCGTAATTGCGGACCGTTATTACAGTCTACAATTACGGACCCATTCAATTCCATTGTCCACGGACACCTTCCCATTTATATACGGGAAGGTGTCCGGGCCGTAGAAGTATACCGCATGTCCTATCTTTTGTGTTTTACGGTCCGTGCTCCCATACTTTTGGAGCACGGGCCGAGAATGTGGGTGGCTGTCGACGGCCGGCTGTGCCCGCAATCGTGGCCCTTGATTACGAGCACCGCCGTGTGCATGAGGCCTTACCGAAAACAATAGCGCAGCATGCTGTGCTATTGTTTCCAGTTATCTAAAGGAGCCTCTGACGCAGATGTGAACAAAGCCTTGGAAGGACAATGACTGGTTCAAGGCCCTGTTCGGTAACAGATCTGATAATAGGCTTAAATTACAGACAAGTGGTATGGTTTTCCTAGATGCATTATGATGTTAAACTTAGTACTACAGGAAGAACTATTGACTGATTTTACAGTAAACATTTCCACTTAGACCAGAGGAAATGGATAATGCTAGACAAAAGAACTGAGTATGTTGCCAATTCTTTCCTGTGTGTCAATGGAGATGCCTTCTATAGTATACAGATCTCTAAAGACTAATTCATACAGGTTATTTTCTTTCAAAGGGAATTTAGCACTAAATGAACAAAAACACCAGATCACAAAAAGATTTTTAGTATGTCACTACCAACAAATTCTAAAATGTATGGAGGCTAGACCTGATACTCATCACTGGCCAATGAATAATTGGTGACTCTTTACTGGCCAGGGAAGAAATTATACCAACCAGCGGCATAACTAGGATGGACCATCAGTTCTGCAGTCCTTTTATTCTATTCCATAATGAACTTATGCAAGACATTTTTCATCTTTAATATAACAATAGTCACTTATGCAACCTCATCTGGTAGGAAGGAGTCTGCTGAAATACAACAGTGACATATCTAATGAGCTCTTCTGTCTGAGTCAGTGTATGAGTCAGAGTTCCAATTAAACAGTAATGGTTGTGATTGCCATAAATTAAGATCTTGGTGTGATGCATATACAGTAAAAGAATAATGCTCCATCACTCTGAACACTATATTCCTGTAAGCCGGCAAATTAAACACTTTGAGAACCATAAAAAGACACTTATTTCAGCTATACTATACAAGTGGCCTGTTTTTGTAGATAACTCCCAGAATTAATGCACATCATGGATTCCACAAATCAAGTGCCGTTTTGTGCATCATATCTTACAATAAGCAGGACACATCCGCTAGAAAACTACTGAGGTTGTGAGGGAGCTATCCAAGTGCTGAATTATTATATCTCAATGACTACTCTGGACTATACTGGCCAAATGAAAGCAAAACTATACCTTTGAAATCATAATTGAGTATTTACTATGCCTTGTATGCCCTGCTACAAAACTGCGTGAACAGCCTGTAAGAAAAGGAAAGAAAGAAAACAGTTGTCTCTTATCTAAAATGCTGCAACATTAAAAAGCCGTATAAGAGTGTAAGAGAGAGAGGAAGGATTATATTAGAATTATGATTTCAGTACTATTGCTTCCATTATGCCTGCTGAGAGCAGATACATAAACATTACAATGCTATAGTATGGAACATGCACATACATACATTTTTCAATTCCATAGTATCTAAAGTAGTATTCCTAACATAAATATTTACGGCATATTCACGGGATATGACATAAATATCTGATAGATCGGGATACAGTTCTGGTCCCGCAAATTTTGAGCCCCGTCCTGCCTATTGAGGTGGAGAATGAATGGAGAGGTGTCTGTGCTTGTGCACCTCTCTCTCCATTCATTCCTATGGGAGTTACGAAAACAGCTGAACGTGCTGGGACCCGCATCTTTCACACATTTATACCATATCTTGTGGCTACGCAATTCATTTTTAAGTTAGGAATACCCCATTAAATATTATTGAATTGGAAAATGTATATATGTGCTTGTATCATACTATAGCATTTAAGTGTTTATGTACGTGCACTCAGCAAGTTGAAATATCACTTTAACCTTTACGGTAACTGGTTACCAATCTAGACAATGTGATGAGTTGCAAATAAATGGATTTATGTTCATCTAACAACTCAATGCCAGTTGAATATATATACTAATATATATATATATATATATATATATATAGAGAGATCCTCCATCTAAATGTATTTTTATGTCACTAAAAGACTCTTCTATCTAATATCATAATAAAATGTGAAGTAAAACATTACTCTGTTAGGATGATTATGTGAGGGTTATTTTCTTCATATGATTGCACTATGATCCTCCTGAATTTCTTCTTTGTATCTTAATAAAGATGGCTGCTCATAATGATATTCACTAGACGCTCTGCACCTGTTCTTAGAGAACATAATTTAGCAGTTTCCTCTACATGCTAACAGATAATTGACCCGGTTTATCTTGTGACCTCACATATAAGGCTGAGTCCTCACAGAAGCTTAAGCTTTTAGACTCATTTAGAGATAGAGACACCCTTTAGACCTATTCACCCCTACGTAAAATGTCCTGAAAAATGGCTTAAAGTCACAAAAAATTAAAGCACATTATTTAGTTGAATCTTTCCATAAGATTAGATTCTAATTCGAGATGAGCAAATTGATTCTACACTAATTAAATTCAGATTCATCAAATTCCAAAACTTTTGGGATAGGCTCCGCACGAATCGCGGCAAAATGGCAGCTGCCAGCCACCATTTTACAGATCATAAAAAACAACACATGACCTCGGGCGGACTTCCACATAATGCCTTGCAGGTAGCCTTCCCAGAATGCATTGCAGTGATCCCTCCTTCTACCCATAAACATTATGTTGTCATCACTATGACCTTACTAAGCCTGACTTGGCGTTAAAGAAAGGGAAAGGGGTTGGATACAGTCCTAGAAAGCATCAGAGATTAAAACACAAGTTTTCGGGCAATTGGAGCATTTGCGATTTGCAGGAATTTACTTGGACTATTGAATCGGACTGCTGTCTTGATAAATCGGATTAGAAACGAATTTCAGGAAATTCAGCGAATCTCTAATTCATATATAATAATGGTTGCAACATAAAGTGACAGAGGATCTTTAATCACATTTTTCTAGAAATCCTTTTAGTGGAGAGGATCTTTAAGACACTTCATGTGCCTAACTGTTTAATGGAAACGGGGCCTTTCCTGCCCATAGTGACCAATCAGAGACAGTGTTTAATTTTTCCATTGTACCTTAGCAACATAAACATGAGCCTTGATTGTTTTTTTACGGGCAGCAAGACCACTTATAGAGGGTCTATTGTATTAAAGCTTATTTGTATATCCAACAAAATATATCACGCTAGCTCACACTATAGCACAATGGAAATCCACCGTATCTCAAATAACATGCATTGCAGATGTCTGAAATGTTTACCGATGTGTGTGGGCTGAGAGCACTCCATATGAAGAAGAGAAATAGTGCGCTTACTTAGCAATGGAGGGAGACGGTTCCAGTAACAAGGCTCGTTCCCATGTCTTCTATGTAACATTGGTTTGTCTATCTACAAGAGTTTGCCCAACAGAGATCTAAAAATGAAAATAGTGCAATAGTTACATCTATCAAGGCAGAGCAGTTAAAAGAACTGTAATTGTATTACCATAATGGAAAGCACAACATTCGACAGCATCACAGGTTGCAGAGTGTAGCAAAGGGAGTGGGGCTGTATCCCAGGTGCCTGCAGGGGGCATTAAGCTCTTCTGCCTTGGCCAGTGTATTTAGATACATAGCTAGGGAAGCACTCTGAATCTTTGTCCTGGGTGAAGAAAAGTATATCTACTACTTCGTAGATTAAAACTACTGCCACAATAGTATTTACATCTTATTCATACTAGGTATTAAGCACATTTGTTTTCTTAAAGGGGTTCACAGGGCATTTTATATTGATGGCCTGTCCTTAGGATAGGCCATCAATATCAGATCAGTGGGGGTCCGACTTCCAGCATCCCCACGATCAGCTGACTGAAGGGGCTCTGGCGTTTGTCGTAGTGGCCTCTTTATTGTTTACCAGGCACAGCACCGTACACATCTGTAGAAACTGTGCCTGGGATTGCAACTTGAATGGTACCGTAAACTGTATTCCCGGGCACAGCCGCTATGGATGTGTATGGAGCTGTGCCTGTAAACTGGGAAAAGGCTTCGGCAACAAACACTGTGGCCCCATCAATCAGCTAATCCGTGGGGCGGCTGGATGTCGGACCCATACCGATCTGATATTGATGGCCTATCCTAAGGACAGGCCATCAATATAAAATGCCCAGAGAACCCCTTCAAAGAAGCCTTCCACCAGAAAGACAAGATTGTCGTTCCTGCTCTTATAGCCTTTAACATAATAACGGTATGAATAAAAAACATTATATGCCACCAGCCCATGTGTTATACTGACTGACATTGTCAGATCTCCACACCTGGATATTCTTTACTTTCTAAGTACCTAATGCTACCTAAGAATTATGACTTGCACTTGCCTCTGCATGCTCCTGTCAGTTGCTATTTAGATTATAGTAATACTATGCATTAATCCTGTAAAATATGCACTTGGGCACAGTGATGTTGCAGATGCATTACTTATAATGATATGTCTTATAGACTCAATATCCATTCTACACAAATATCCATAATATATATGCCTTGTACTTAATAGAGAATGATAATGTTGAGTTGCTTTCCATTCGGTATATAAGTTTGAGATAATTGCTGAGTATCAATTGATACGTAGCATGTCAGAGTATTGTTCCTAATGTTCTATTAATATATTTATTTATTATACAGTTTATACCTTTAAATCTCTATATTGTCATAGTGTATTATATTAATTATGACAGATTATCATATTACCACTAATCCCTTTAAAATCTAAAATAATGTATGAAGATAACTTTCAAATAATATACAGTGTAACTATGCCAGCTGTAATTGTTTTTCACATTGTAGTTATGTCTATAATTTTTTTAGTTTTGTCTTCTATATTCACTTGTTGCTTTATACCCACCTAGTAATCAGCTGAACGCTGCCAGTTTTGTCTAGCTATACATGTCCCTTGTAGCATCTGCTGCATGGCACCCATTCAAATCAATCAATTATTATGTAATTCATAGCCATTCTCTGTCCGCTCTGGCAGGGGCGTAGCTAAAGGCTCATGGGCCCTGGTGCAAGAATTCAGCTTGGGCCCCCCCCTACCCCTCCCCAACACCACAAGACCCCTGCCGCGCCTATGGCTAGCCGCCTTGCCCAACAGCCCCCCCCAGTATAATTCCCCCCATAGCCGCCCCCCACAGTATAATGCCCCCCATTAGCTGCCCCCATACAGTATAATGCTCCCCGTAGCTGCCCCCATACAGTATAATGCTCCTCATAAAGTATAATGCTCCCATAGCTATCCCCCACATTATAATGCTCCCATAGCTACCCCCCACAGTATAATGCCACCATACAGTATAATGCCCCCCGTAGCAGACCCCATACAGTATAATTCCCCTCATAAATTCCCCCATACAGGATAATGCCCCCAAAGCAGCCCCATACAGTATAATGCCCCTCATAGCTGCCCCCACACAGTATAATGCCCCCCATAAAGTATAATGCCCCCATAGCAGCCCCATACAGTATAATGCCTCCATAGCTGCCACATACAGTATAATGCCCCCATACAGTATAATGGCCTTCATAGCAGCCCCATACAGCATAATGCCCCTCATAGCTGCCCCACACAGTATAATGCCCCCATACAGTATAATGCCCCCATAGCAGCCCCATACAGTATAATGCCCCCTTTATCTGCCCCCACTGTTAAGAATCTGCCAGGCACAGCTTCTGTGTCTACGCCCACAGGTAATCAGTCTGCACCTGCTTCTATGTCTGTGAGACTGACTCCATCTTCCACCACTCAGGATGGCAGGCTTAGGAGTGGGAGAGCCTATCACAGCCTGGCCAGACGGAGCTAGCTCCCGCCCTCTGTCTATTTATACCTGCCTTTCCTGTTCCTCCTTGCTTGTGATTCTCCTCGTTTGGTTTCCTGGCCCTGGTGCAGCTTCTTGAACTATTTTACCCTGCTTCATATTGACCATGGCTTACTGACTACTCTTCTGCTCTGCGTTTGGTACCTCATACACTCCTGGTTTGACTCGGCTTGTTCACTGCTCTCCTGCTCTGCGTTTGGTACCTCGTACACTCCTGATTTGACTCGGGTCGTTAACCACTCTTGTTGCTCACGGTGTTGCCGTGGGCAACTGCCCCTTTTCCCTTGCTTCTGTGTACCCTTGTCTGTTTGTCTGTCGTGCACTTATTGAGCGTAGGGACCGTCGCCCAGTTGTACCCCGTCGCCTAGGGCGGGTCGTTGCAAGTAGGCAGGGACTGAGTGGCGGGTAGATTAGGGCTCACTTGTCTGTTTCCCTACCCCCATCATTACATAATCACAAGCCCATCTACCTAGTCTACCCTGGTCCCTCACACTACTATGGACCCCCTTGAGACCCTGGCTCAGCAAATGCAGGGTCTCTCCCTACAGGTCCAGGCCCTGGCAAGGAGGGTCAACCAGCCTGATGCTACCATGGTAGTGCCCCTCACCTCACCTCTTGAACCCCACCTCAAGTTGCCTGACCGGTTCTCAGGGGATCGGAAGACTTTTCTCTCCTTTCGGGAGAGTTGTAGGCTCTATTTTCGCTTAAAGCCCCACTCCTCAGGTTCTGAGAGCCAGCTGGTGGGTATAATTATGTAACGGCTACATGAAGGGCCCCAAGAATGGGCCTTCTCCTTGGCTCCTGACGCCCCTGAACTTTCCTCCGTTGCTATTTTCTTTTCTGCTCTCGGACTCATTTACGACGAGACTGACAGGACTGCCTTTGCCGAGAGTCAGCTGGTGACCTTACGTCAGGGTAAGAGACCTGTTGAGGAGTATTGCTCTGACTTTAGGAAGTGGTGCGTAGCTTCTCGGTGGAATGACCCTGCCTTAAGGTGCCAGTTTAGGTTGGGTCTGTCGAACGCCCTGAAAGACCTGCTAGTTAGCTATCCCTCTTCTGACGCCCTAGACCAGGTTATGGCTTTAGCGGTACGACTTGACCGACGTCTCAGGGAATGACAACTTAAACGTTTTTGTGTTTTCTCCTCTGACTCCCCCATGATGCCTCCCGAGGTTCCGTTGCTTCGTTCTTGCACGGAAGACTCGGAGGTACCTATGCAACTCGGGGCCTCCGTGTCCCCCCAACAACGTAAAAAAGTTCTGCAGGAAGAATGGTCTCTGCTTCTATTGTGGGGATGACAAGCATCAAGTGAACACCTGTCCTAGGCGTAAGAATAAGCAGCCGGAAAACTTCCGCGCCTAAGTGATCATCGGGGAGGTCACTTGGGCGCACAGGTATTTCCCGTAAATATGAAACGTAATAAAATCTTGCTTCCCTTTCAGGTCTCTTTTGGTGGTAGGTCTGCTACCGGCAGTGCCTTCGTGGATTCAGGGTCTTCTGCTAATATCATGTCTGTGGAATTTGCTATGTCTCTAGCTATGCCTTTGATTGGTTTACCTAAACCTGTCCCGGTAGTGGGTATCGACTCCACTCCTCTTGCTAATGGTTATTTTACACAGCATACCCCTGTTTTTGAACTCCTTGTTGGCTCCATGCATTTGGAGCAGTGCTCTGTACTGTTGATGCAGGGATTATCGTCCGATTTGGTTTTAGGCCTTCCCTGGTTGCAGTTGCATAATCCCACGTTTGACTGGAATACTGGGGATCTTACCAAATGGGGTAATGAATGCTTGACGTCATGTTTTTCTGTTAATTCTATTTCTCCCCCTGAGGAGGTGAACACGCTACCTGAGTTTGTTCAGGACTTCGCTGATGTTTACTCTAAGGAGGCCTCCGAAGTGTTACCTCCTCATAGAGAATACGATTGCGCTATCGATTTGGTACCAGGAGCTAAGCTCCCTAAGGGTAGGATATTTAATCTCTCTTGTCCTGAACGTGATGCCATGAGAGAGTATATCCGGGAATGCCTGGCCAAGGGTTACATTCGCCCCTCTACTTCTCCGGTAGGTGCTGGCTTCTTCTTCGTAGGGAAGAAGGATGGTGGTTTTAGGCCATGCATTAACTACCGCAACTTGAATAAGGTCACTGTAAGGAACCAGTATCCCCTTCCTTTGATTCCTGATCTCTATAATCAGGTTCAGGGAGCCCAATGGTTCTCTAAGCTTGATCTACGGGGGGCGTATAACCGTATCCGCATCAAAGAGGGGGATGAGTGGAAGACTGCGTTTAACACGCCCGAAGGTCATTTCGAATACCTCGTCATGCCCTTTGGGTTGTGTAATGATCCCGCGGTCTTCCAGAATTTCATAAATGAGATTTTAAGAGATTACCTGGGGGTATTTCTTGTAGTGTACCTTGATGACATACTTGTGTTTTCCAATGACTGGTCCTCCCACATTGAGCATGTCAGGAAAGTGCTCCAGGTCCTTCGGGAAAACAAACTGTTTGCGAAGACCGAAAAATGTGTGTTTGGGGTGCAGGAGATACCATTTTTGGGTCAAATCCTCACTCCTCATGAATTCCGCATGGACCCCGCCAAGGTCCAGGCTGTGACGGAATGGGTCCAACCTGCCTCCCTGAAGGCGTTACAGTGCTTCTTGGGGTTCGCTAATTATTACAGGAGATTTATTGCTAACTTCTCGGTCATCGCTAAGCCTCTTACGGATCTCACTCGCAAGGGTGCTGATCTCCTCCGCTGGCCTCCTGAGGCTGTCCAGGCTTTTGAGGTCCTTAAGAAGTGCTTTATCTCGGCCCCGGTGCAGGTTCAGCCCAACCAAATGGAGCCATTTATCGTGGAGGTTGACGCGTCCGAGGTGGGAGTGGGGGCAGTCTTGTCCCAGGGTACCAGGTCCCTCACCCATCTCCGTCTCTGTGCCTACTTCTCCAGGAAGTTTTCGCCCACTGAGAGTAACTATGATATTGGCGAACCGCGAATTCTTAGCCATTAAATGGGCATTTGAAGAGTGGCGCCACTTCCTGGAGGGGGCTAGGCACCAGGTAACGGTCCTTACCGACCACAAGAATCTGGTTTTCCTAGAATCTGCCCGGAGGCTAAACACGAGACAAGCTCGTGTAGCGCCCATGGCCGCGGGCCGTCGGGTTCACTCACCTCCCGACGCCCGCAGCCATGGATCTGTGATCGCTGGCCTCCGTCTCCCTCCTAGGAGATGCCAGCGGTCACTTCCGCTCCGTCCGGCCGTGTCCCGTAGGGTGCACGCTCGCGCCCGCTCTTAAAGGGCCAGCGCGCGCACATGAAAACAATGATCATTAACCCGCATGATTTCCTGCTTTATAAGAATGCCCCAGCCCTTCTGATCCTTGCCTGAGCGTTGTTAGTCTTTCCCTGTCTGTCTCGCAAATGGTCCCTTAGTGTCTCCCGTTCCAGCTGTTACCCGTGCCCTGATTCCGTTCCTGTATTCCGCATTGTTCCTGTGCCTACCCGTGTTCAAGTGTCATCTGCCACGTCAAGTGCCATCTGCCACGTCAAGTGCCATCTGCCACGTCAAGTGCCATCTGCCACGTCAAGTACCGTCTGCCACGTCAAGTGTCTTCTGCCACATCAAGTGCCATCTGCTCATCGGATACTGCCCGCCATGTCTGGTGCCACTCTCCGCACCTGCCTCCATCCATGCTGAAGCCACAGCCACCGTCCGGACTATTTCAGGTACCTAAGCATTACTGTCTGCCATCTTACTTTCACATAGACTGTGACCTGGTCAGCTGCCTCCCCGCTACGGCGGAGCGGCCTTGTGGGTCCACAAACCCTGCGTCCGTGACAGCTCGATGGGCGTTATTTTTTACCAGATTCAACTTTTTGGTTACCTATAGGGCTGGGTCTAAAAATATTAAGGCTGATGCACTGTCGCGTAGCTTCATGGCCAGCCCTCCTTCGGAGGAAGATCCTGCTTGTATTTTGCCTCCAGGCATAATCATTTCCTCTATTGATTCTGATTTAGTCTCTGAAATTGCTGCTGATCAAGGTTCAGCTCCCGGGAACCTTCCTGAGAACAAGCTGTTTGTTCCCCTGCAATTCCGGCTAAGGGTACTTAGGGAAAATCATGACTCCGCACTATCTGGTCAACCAGGCATCCTGGGTACCAAGCATCTCATTGCCAGAAACTATTGGTGGCCTGGGTTGCCTAAAGACGTTAAGGCCTACGTCGCCGCTTGTGAGTTTTGTGCTAGGTCCAAGACTCCCAGGTCCCGACCAGCGGGCTTACTACGTTCTTTGCCCATTCCCCAGAGACCTTGGACCCATATCTCCATGGATTTTATCACCGATTTGCCTCCATCTCAAGGCAAGTCGGTGGTGTGGGTTGTAGTAGACCGCTTCAGTAAGATGTGCCACTTTGTGCCCCTCAAGAAACTACCCAATGCTAAGACGTTAGCTACCTTGTTTGTCAAACACATCCTGCATCTCCATGGGCTCCCTGTCAATATTGTTTCTGACAGAGGGGTACAATTTGTTTCTTTGTTTTGTAGAGCCTTCTGTAAAAAGTTGGAGATTGATCTGTCCTTCTCCTCTGCCTTCCATCCTGAAACTAATGGCCAAACTGAGAGGACTAATCAGTCTCTAGAACAATATTTAAGGTGTTTTATCTCTGACTGTCAATATGATTGGGTCTCATTCATTCCCCTTGCCGAATTATCCCTTAATAACCGGGTCAGTAACTCGTCAGGGGTCTCCCCCTTTTTCTGTAATTTTGGGTTTAATCCACCGTTCTCCTCCGTTTCACCTGGTAGTTCCAACAATCCCGAGGTAGAGGTCGTTCATCTGGAACTGTGCACAGTCTGGGCCCAGGTTCAGAAGAACCTAGAGGCGTCCCAGAGCATACAAAAAACTCAGGCAGATAGAAGATGTTCTGCTAACCCCTTGTTTATGGTCGGGGATCTGGTGTGGCTATCGTCAAAGAACTTGCGCCTTAAAGTCCCGTCCAAGAAGTTTGCTCCCCGGTTTATAGGGCCATACAAGGTCATTGAAGTCCTCAATCCTGTCTCCTTCCGACTGGAGTTGCCCCCATCTTTTCGAGTACATGACGTGTTTCATGCCTCTCTCCTTAAACGCTGCTCCCCGTCCTTGGCTCCCTCGAGGAAATCTCCTGTCCCCGTTCTCACCCCTGAGGGGGTAGAATTCGGGGGGGCCAAGATTGTGGACAGCAAGATGGTGCAAGGCTCCCTCCAGTACCTGGTCCATTGGAGAGGATACGGGGCTGAGGAGAGGACTTGGGTACCCGCCCGGGATGTTCACGCTGGGGTATTGGTCAGGAGGTTCCACCTTCGTTTCCCCAATAAACCAGGTCCATCTAGAAAGGGTCCGGTGGCCCCTCATAAAAGGGGGGGTACTGTTAAGGATCTGCCAGGCAGAGCTACTGTGTCTACGCCCATAGGTAATCAGTCTGCACCTGCTTTTATGTCTGTGAGACTGACTCCATCTTCCACCACTCAGGATGGCAGGCTTAGGAGTGGGAGAGCCTATCACAGCCTGGCCAGACGGAGCTAGCTCCCGCCCTCTGTCTATTTATACTTGCCTTTCCTGTTCCTCCTTGCTTGTGATTCTCCTCGTTTGGTTTCCTGGCCCTGCTGCAGCTTCTTGAACTATTTGACCCTGCTTCATATTGACCCTGGCTTACTGACTACTCTTCTGCTCTGCGTTTGGTACCTCGTACACTCCTGGTTTGACTCGGCTTGTTCACTACTCTCCTGCTCTGCATTTGGTAACTCGTAAACTCCTGGTTTGACTCGGCTCGTTCACCACTCTTGTTGCTCACGGTGTTGCCGTGGGCAACTGCCCCTTTTCCCTTGCTTCTGTGTCGTGCACTTATTGAGCATAGGGACCGTCGCCCAGTTGTACCCCGTCGCCTAGGGCGGGTTGTTGCAAGTGGCAGGTAGATTAGGGCTCACTTGTCTGTTTCCCTACCCCCATCATTACACCCACACAGTATAAAGCCCCCATAGCTGTCTCGCTACAGTGTAATGCCCCCATAGCTGTCACCATATCAGCCCCCCAGACAGTATAATGCCCGCATAGCAGACCCCATATGGTATAAAGTCCCTCATAGCTACCCAACACAGTATAATGCCCCCATAGCAGCCCCATACATTATAATGCCCCTCATAGCTGCCCCCACACAGTATAATGCCCCCCCCACATTATAATGCCCCCATAGAAGCCCCATACAGTATAATGCCCCCCTTTAGCTGCCCCCACACAGTGTAAAGCCCCCATAGCTGTCTCCCTACAGTGTAATGCCCCCATAGCTGCCTTTAGTAAATGCCTGTTAGGCTATGCCAAGAAGTATTGCAGTGTATTATAAAAGCAATCAAAAGATCCCCCTAATGGGACTAAAATTATTATTATTTTTTTAAAAGTTTAATAAAGTTTGTAATAAATAAATAAAAGTAAAATTAAAAACTCACTTTTTCTCCTTACAAAATACTTTTACACAAGTTACACATGTTTGGTATCTCTGAGTCCATAATGACCCCAACTATAAAACCATTGCATTATTTAAGCCACACGGTGAATGACGTAAAAAATTAAGTAAAAAAACAGTGTCACAATTGCTGTTTTCTGTTCATCCTGCCTTCAAAAAAAATAAATAAAAAGTGATCAAAAAGTCACATGTACTCCAAAATGGTACCAATAAAAACTACAAGTCATCCCGCAAAAAAACAAGTCCTTATACGGCTATGTTGATGGAAAAATAAAATGCTTCAAATACCTTCGGTATTAAGGGGTTTAACAACCCCTTTAAAGGAGTTCTCCAGGACTTTAACATTTAGGGTCTAACTGATCATCACAATAAAGGTGCAACTGTGCTCCTAAGGGTAGGCCCTCAATGTTAAAGTCCAGGAGAAGCCTATAAATGACATGATGCCACAGTTGCACCCTACAGATGTAAATGGAAAATTTGGTTCAGTAGTAGATTTAACATAGGATGGAACCTCATGGACTCCAGTAGGGTTCGTATTATTCATTGCATTCAATAGTAATCTAGCTCTTCCCTTATAAAGCTTGTCACCCGCTAAATACAATAATTATGATTTTTTTTGTTTTTTTGCACTTTTTAAAAAAATATATATATTTTCTGTGATCATGATATGACAAAGTATTGCTGCCTGTAAACTACAGTGATCTATAGGAAAATGACAGAAGTCAGGGAACTAAACAATAGATACAGTAAATATAGGAGGACAATGAACGTAATGTTAATAATCTGAGAGGATATATTATTCATTTCAAAACTCAATCTGGTTCCTCTGGCTTGATAGCTTTTGTAAAGTGAGACTCCTGCTGGAATCAATACTCCTATCATTTCACAAAATTACTGTAGTTTGCACAGAAAACTAGCCATAAATCAACATCATACGCTCAGCTTGAAGACTTTTTTTACTGGTAGGATTTCTATGTTGTTTTTTTAAGGAAAGGAGGACAGAAATGGGCATTTACAGTAGACTAAGATAAATACTGACTATTCTCCACTTATCTTGCACTACAATTTTTGTATATATATCCACACTATATGGCCAAATGTATGTGGACACCACTCCTAATTGTTGAGTTCAGGTGTTTTCAGCCACACTATTGCAAACGGGTGAAGGAGCAATAATGGGGCTTGGGCTGTTTTCAGGGTTTGGCCTAGGCCCCTTATTTCCAGTGACGAGTAATATAAATGCTTCCGCACACCAAGACATTTTGGACAATTCTACACTTCCAACTTTGTGGGAACAGTTTGGGGAAGGCCATTTGTTCCAGCATGACTGTGCCCCAGTGCACAAAGCAAGGTCCATAAAAGAATGGTTGGGAGAGTTTGGTGTGGAGGAACTCGAGTGGCCTGCACAGAGCCCTGACCTCAACCCCATTGAACACCTTTGGGATGAACTTAAATTCTGAATACAAGCCAGATCGTCTCATCCAACATCCGTGTCTGACTTCACAAATGCTCTTTTGGCTGATTGGGCACAAATTCTTACAGACACACTCCAAAATCTTGAGGAAAGCCTTCCCAGAATAGGTTGTTATAACCCCAAAAGGAAACCCAACTTCATAATAACGCCCATAGATTTGAAAAGAGATGTTAAAAAATCTCATAGAGGTGTGATGGTTGTGTGTCCCCATGCTTTTTGCCATATAGTGTATATATCAACTTGACAAACCCATTTGCCAATGAGAGGTCTGGCTGCTAAAAACATTCTGTGATCAGCTGATATATAAGATGAGAGTCAACTCACATTGGTGTTGTAGGGGAAATGTAATATTACACAGCACCTATTTAAATGAAAGAGAGAATACGTAGCACATTGAAAATTCAAATTTCTTCTCTGCGACATTCATATATGAATAGGACATATAAACAGGGGTTATCTTAATGGAACAACCACTTTAATTCAGAGCAGAAAATGAATTGAATTTGCTAGATTTTCGGTGTGAAAAATATTCCCGAAACCTTATTATAATACTTTACTTGTATAGCTCTTTGGCTAAAAGCTTACATGTCATTTTTTTCCCTCAGGTTGATATAAACATGAGATAAGTCAACAGCAGATATATATAGAAGAACACTATTGATCTTTTCTTGAAGTGACTGGTGTTTCAGTAGGTTAATCCATTAAGATGCTGTACACCAGATCTGTATCCTGTTGTTTCCCATTGATGCAATATATAAATCAACCTCTATCGGTCCTACTATCATGTAACATTACATTAGGATACACACAAACTTCCTCCCAACTGTTCCTAGCTCCGAATGTAAAACGAATGATTCTAAGCTAACTGAAAAAAAATGCAATTCTGTAGGAGCCTTATGTAATAATATCCATGGTCAATGCATAGAAAGATTAATTATTTTCAGGTATTAATATCAATTATTTTTTCAATGAAGCTTTGTAAACTGGGACTCGGTTTATTTGATATGTTGTATGCCACCATCCAGAAATGTTTCCTTCTCTGCTTTTGCCATATTGTGTGATTTCATAACACTGGCGGTAGCCACAAAGAGCGTATCGTCAATGGTCTTACATCACTATCCATCAAGTTAACCCCAGATCCCAAATATTGAGTCATATTTCTTTGATCGTTTACTAGCACTTGTATTACACTCTCCTATAATATTTTTATCCGAATACAGCTCTTCTAGAAGATATTTGATTTTTTTAGTTTATAGATCGTTGATCTTCAACATTCATCTAATATGGAGCAACTAATGCTAGATCAAAAGCCATAGTTTTGGGGTTGGTCTCACGCAATGGTCATGTTGGTCTAAAGCCTCCCATTACACGAAAGGCTGCCATCAAGTACAACTGGTCATTTGGATGACCATTTGTACAAAAGACAATCCCAAGAGCATATCAATGATGATAGGAGAACACATAGATGTTTTTTTCTATCCCGTCTACCCGGATTCTCTGTTCAATATACAGTGCACATGGCCATTTTGCCAAAACATTTTTTTTATTGGTCAACAAGCTCCGAAATACACATGAATAGTTAACAATATTCAACTTTCCGAACCTTGCTTGGTAGTTGGGAACAATTGTTCATGTGAAAATTTCAGGCACCTTTAGACGATATGGCCTGTTACAACCAGCTTTTATCGAATGACTTTGCGTGCCTTATGAAAGGGGTTTACCAAGCGTAAGTAAACACTATATAGATCTGGCTTCTATAAAAAAAAAAAAAGAGAACATTGCTTTCTACCCGTTCAGAAAATTAAGATAACATTTCATGAAATATTTGAACTATAAGCTGTAATGCTTGTTTAGATTTAAAAATAAATTTGCTTAAATTTGTGGTCACATCATGGGGTCATAAGCTGCACATTTACACCAGACCATAATCATAGTAAATAAAAACACACAACACTATATTGGTGGCAAGAAATGGCCATGACATTTTATTATGGGATAACCAATAAATAATCCTTATTACTTTATGTAGATAAGCAATAGATCAGGAATAACATATTTCTCGGGAATCCTTCTTGTGCTATTTTTATCAAATAGCATAAACCATAAATACATTGATGTACCCCGAATTATTCTGTAACCATATCCTGCTTATAAGTAACAAGATATCTACGTGATGAGGGGTTGATATTGTAGGAATCTTTCTGCTGCCACTGAGGTATCAAAAGTCGCACCGCATGGGCTGGTTTAAAACCTTTTTGATCTTACGGTATCAGCTGTGCAGCTGGGCATTAATCCATTGCATGAATCCAATCCCTGAGCGGGTGCAGCTTAACCCTTTTGCCACCTCAGTGCCACTGATGAATACTAAAATGATTATCTAATTGGTCACAGACACACATCAGCTAATCTCTACCCACTCTTGGGAACTAATGCTGCTCTCTGCAACACATCAGCAGTATTGGGCGCCTGACATTAAAATAAAATAGATAGAGATGTGATTATCTGGAATGTTAAAACATTTCTGACTATTACCCAACACAGTGATTCTTTTGATAAAATCAGCATTTAACATTGTCAGTGAACCTCCCCACTTTAGGACCATTCACATTTGCTGGCCATTTCGCAGTACCATTGTACATGTACGTCCATATTTTTGCTCACGTGTGTGTACCCCACAGCAGCCCCAATTCCCAGATCTGGATATTACTATCAGCCCCTGATCCTGGTGACATCACAGGGACCCGAGTGGATGAGGTGCCAATCACGTGATTACCATGACAACCATTCATGGCACTCACAGGAAATATTTGTTGCAGTAACACATTTTCCTGCGGTCTGTGTATAAAATCCTGCCTCCCCCGTCTCCTGTCAGAGTGAGATCTGAGAAGAGAGAAAAGGTGTTACACAGAACAGACATACATTGGACTAAAAGTGTTCAGCTATTAACCCCTTCCTGTCTGCTCCAGTTACGTTAAAGGGTTACTGGCATAGTCTTTGCCATTTTACATGCTCTGATGGCACTTCTACCTCCTACGCACAATGCTATCCTCTGGTTCCGGATGCCATTTTGACAACCTAACCCTGTTCTGTGATAGTGAACTGAGGTATAATTTCATTGTCTGTAAAGCTCCATCAGAGCGATCATCCAATACTGAAATGAGGGATTTGCTCTTGTAACACTATAGCGGCGTCACACGTGAGACGATGTACATCTATTTGACATCATCTTCCCATTAGAGTAAGGGGGATACATTTTTGTGATAAATAATATTGATTGAACCAACTACCTTAGAACAGAATATAAAAATAATTTATTTCTTGTTTTTTTTTTCCCATTTTTCCCCTAAATAAGACCTCTTAATAGAAAAAAAAAATATCAGATACAATTTGTAAAAATTAAAAGCATTATGCGCCCTGAAAATTTTTTATATTTGGATAGACAAAGAAACAAAAATAAAAATCACATTTAGAATGTATTTTTTCCAAAATGTGAAATTTGCTCTGGACATCAAGGCCCAAAACACCCTCGGTCATGAATGGGTTAAAATACTCACTTAGCAGCTCTGTCATTATGTACATATATTTGCTGTACGTTTCGTACCTTCGCCGCCACTGCAAATTATTCACTGAAACTTGTTAACAACTATTTGAGAGGCTTGGTGTACATGTTTCATCGAGACTGTCACTTTAAGGGGAGATTCACACGAACGTTGCGTTTTTGCGCGCGCAAACAACGCAGCGTTTTGCGAGCGCAAAAACCATTTGACAGCTGCGTGTGTCATGCGTGTCTGATGCGCGGCTGCGTGATTTTCGCGCAGCCGGCATCATAGAGATGAGGCTTGTCAACGCCCGTCACTGTCCAAGGTGCTGAAAGAGCTAAATCTTTCAGCACCCTCGACAGTGAATGCCGAACACAACAGCGAAAAACCTGTAAAAAAAAAAGATAAAGTTCCTACTTACCGAGAACTTCCCGGCCGTTGCCTTGGTGACGCGTCCTTGGTGACGCGTCCTTGGTGACGCGCCTCTCTTGACATCGGGCCCCACCTCCCTGGATGACGCAGCAGTCCAAGTGACCGCTGCAGCCTGTGATTGGCTGCAGCCTGTGCTTGGCCTGTGATTGGCTGGAGCTGTCACTTGAACTGAAGTGTCATCCCGGGAGGTCGGACTGCAGGAAGGAGACAGGAGTAATCGGTAAGTTAGAACTTCGTTTTTTTTTTACAGGTTAATGTATTTTGGGATCGCAAGTCACTGTCCATGGTGCTGAAACAGTTTAACTCTTTCAGCACCATGGACAGTGACTATCTCCTGACGTCGCGTACCGATAATTTTTTTGCCGGGATCGGCCAAAACGAGTTTGGCCGAACCCGGTGAAGTTCGGTACGCTTGTCCGGCTTCACTCATCGCAAAGACACTCCGTTTGGATGTTCGGAAACAGAAAAGCACGTGGTGCTTTTCGGTTTTCATTCATCCTTTTCACTGCTGTTGCGCGAATCACGCTCGTCCCACGGAAGTGCTTCCGTGTGGTGCGCGTGATTTTCACGCACCCATTGACTTCAATGGGTGCGTGATGCGCGAAATACGCAGAGTTATTGAACCTGTCGCGCATTTTGCGCAGCAGACAAACGCTGCGCAAAAAGCACGGACTGTCTGTACTGCCCCATAGACTTGTATTGGTCCATGCGTGCCGCGTGAAAACCACGCGGCCCGCACGGACCGAATACACGCTCGTGTGAATCCCCCCTAAAAGCTGGGACTTTGTGTTTCTGCCTCCGAGTCCAATACTTCATACATACAAATCACAGAACATTTGCATAATACTTCCAGCATGCGGCAGTGACAATGTAATCAGTACCACATAGTGAGGAATGTAAATACATTTTCTCATGAAGTCTTGCATAAAGGAACATGTGGTAGGGCCTTTCTCAAATATAGAGCATTATGACAAAGTCTGGGACACATCAGTTCAATTGTAAACCGATTTCCATTTATAGACCATGCCATGGGTTATTATTTTAGAACAGCTGCGATTCTGTACTTCCTCCCACACACCTTGTCTAAATGTACTCTGTAAGGCAAACCATATATTTGCCATTTTATTCATTTCAATTTTGTATTGTTAAAATATAAAGAAAACCCCAAAAAAACATGCTGCAAAATTAGCAATCTGGGGCTGTGTAGTCTGTCTAGGCCAGACAGCGTAGACACATATTACAGTACTCTGCTGAAACATGCTACAGACAACATAATGCAGGAATCAATGACACTGCTGTCTCCGGATTTGTTCCTACTGTGATGAGGTTGGAATAAAGTTACTGGAAATCATTAACTATTTACTTACTGTTGCCAAATGCTTCCTGTTTTCACATGAAAAAGAGGATACTGCAAGCCAGGACTAGTATTAGGGCACGTTCAGACGTGGCAGAGTTTTTCCGCTGCAAATGTTGGTGCAGATTTGGGGCAATTACGCAACGAATCTGCAGCAACATTTGCATATTTGACAGGTAGTTCAGACGTTGCAGAAAACACAGAGGACTTGCCACAGATTTCAGTTTTTGCATTGCAAAGGCTGAAATCCGCAGTGAAATTCCGCTTCTTCTACGCAACAGACAGTGCATGCTGCGGAGGGAAAATCTGCACCGCCGCCTATGGTCCGCAGCGGAGTTTTCCGCAACGTCTGAACTAACTTGCCTAAAAATGTATTGAAACAAATGTAAAAAACGGCCGCTGGAGAATTCCACTGCGGACTGTACGCAGCGGAATTCCACAGCAATTCCGCCACGTCTGAACCTGCCCTTACAGAAGTCTGGACACAAACAGTACTAGACCTCAGAGTAATGTCAAATATATAGAAAGGTAAAACAAAAATGCCATAGAAACATGAAAATATTAGGTATTAGTTCCTTTGAAAATACAAATGAACAAAGATTTTATACATAGGCTGAGAGATTTATGATGTTATTTTATTCTTAGGCACTGTTCACATCTGTCAGAGGTTCCGTTAGGAGACTCCATTGCAGATTCCACACCATAACGTGACATGCTACAGATTTAAAATCTGCATCGCAGGTCATTTTACTCACCAATTCTGAGTGCATTTTTTTCTGCAGCATATTGAATCTCATCCACTTTACTGCAACAGAAGAGGCCATACTGTAGCGTAACGTTGAGGAGAGGCCTCCATGACAGTGATGGAAGGGAAGGGGTTAATAGTTTATAGCCATGTTGGTTAGGGGGTGGGGTGGTGGGAGGGTAACAGAATTAGAGGATGGGCATAGGGTATATATCATATCCTGGGTCCTTGCCTCTCCGAGGGGGACCAGAAAGCTGCATTGTTCCCGCCCTCCCTCTTTTTTCTGTGTGATTGTTTATGATTTTTCGGCAGTGTGTGTGAGTGGTTGGTTTAAAACGTCTAGTCTTGTTCACCTGGTTAGATGGTGTTTTTTCCGTGTGTGTTTTTGTTCTGATTGTTTTTGTCGCTGCAGCTGGTAGGGATCAAACTCTTTTGAATGTACTAATACTTTGTTTTTGTAGTCCCAAATAATTGCTATATTTTATTGCGTCCGGTGTATTCTTGCATGAAAGCAGAGGGGACCGTCAACTTGTGGCTAATGCTACATGGTCACGCCTGACAGGCAAAATCAAATAGGCTGCTGCATGCAACTTTTGTAGCTACAGAGCCAGGGCTTATTTTTTAGCCATTTTTTTCCTTTTTATTAGAAATCATGACAAAAGCATGTGACAATTTATGTTCTGGTGGCATTCATACCCAGGGCCGCCATCAGGGGGGTATTAGGGGTACTAGTGTAGGGGGCCCGGCCAAACTTAATTGAAAGGGGGGTCCGGCAACTGCCGCGACTTGCCTTTGGTAGAAAAAAACAGGCCCCTGCAATGGGGCCTGTTCTTTTCACCAAAACAATGTCGTGTGCTGCGGGCCCCCCTCTCGTCAAACACCGCCGTGAGCTGCGGGCCCCCCTCTCATCACACCGTTTGCGCGCGCGCACGACCGCAAGCTCGCACCCGCGCGTGCGAACGACCGCAAGCTCGCACCCGAGCGCGAACGACCAGGCGTGCTGCCGAGAGGGAGGCGGTGCGCCCGCAACACAAGTCCGATCTACAGGGAAGGACAGCCACACAGGGACAGCGGCGCACAGTTTACTTACCTGCTGGCCCGCCTCCGACTCCGCCTCCTCGTCCTCCACCTCCGACTCCGCCTCCTCGTCCGACTCCGCCTCCTCGTCCGACTCCGCCTCCTCCTTCTTCTCCAGAGCGTAGCTGCGTAAGGAGAGGGGGAGGAGTCTAGTTGTTGCGTGGCGGCAGGAGTTCTACGATCCCCGCCGTTTTCTGGAGCCTGGAGGTGAAGGACTGGACGTCTGGACCGAAGACATCGCCTGAAGAGGACTGGAGTGGGAGCAGCTCTTCTGACACGGTGAGTAAAGTGTCTCAAACTGCTGTTTATGTATGGCCCTGTTCACACAGAGTATTTTGCAGGCCGAAAAAATCTGCCTCAAAATTCCTTAAAGAATTTTGAGGCAGATTTTGACCTGCCCACACTATCTTGCCGCGTTTTTTGCTGCGTTTTTTGCCTGCTGCGATTGAGGACAGCAGACAAAAAACGCAGCGAAAAATGCATTTTCTGCCTCCCATTGATTTCGATGGGAGGTCAGAGGCAGAACCGCGGCATAAAAGGACGTGCTGCTTTTTCTTTTTTCCGCGACTGGCTCCCATTGATTTCAGATTAAATCAATGGGAGGCGGTTTTGGAAGTTGTTTGGTGCTGATTCTGACGCAGTGTCCGAGTCAATATCAAGGCACAAAAACTCTGTGAACTGGGCCTTATTGTTAGGGCTTATTCAGAGGAACGTGTAATACGTACGTGCAACGCGCGTGATTTTCACTCGCCTCGCACGGACCTATGTTACTCTATGGGGCCGTGCACACTGTTAGTGATTTTCACGCAGCGTGTGTCCGCTGCGTAAAACTCACGACATGTCCGATATTTGTGCATTGTTCGCGCATCACGCACCCATTGAAGTCAATGGGTGCGTGAAAATCACGGCCAGCGCTTCCGCAGCAGTAAAAACTATGAATGAAAACAGAAAAGCACCACGTGCAAACATTCAAACAGAGTGTCATAATGATGGCGGCTGCGCGAAAATCACACAGCCGCGCATCATACGCTGCTAACACACGGAGCTGTTATGGACCTTTTGCATGCGCAAAATGCCACGTTTTTGCGCACGCAAAAAGCACACGCTTGTGTAAATCCGGCCTTAGGGTAGGAACACACTAGACGTGAACACTGCGGATTTTATGCAACCCATTTTATTGTGGAAAATCCGCAGCGTATCAGTCGCAGCAGAGTGGATGGGATTTGAACAAATCTCATTCACACGCTGCAAAAATAATGGACCTGCAGTGTGGCTTTTTAAGCCGCAGCATGTCAATGTATTCTGTGGGATCGCTGCTCCTCTGTTGCGGAAATGCTGCGGTTCTGCCGCAAAAATCACAAATGAGAAAAAAAAATGGTACTTTTTTACATTTATAAAAAAGTTTAGACTTACCCCGGCCGTAGTCCTGGTGACGCGATCCTCTATTCTTAGCGCATCCCCGCCTCCTGTCATGACGTTTCATACCATGTGACTGCTGCAGCGGTCACATGGTCTACAGCGTCATCCCAGGAGGCGGGGCTACGTTCAGAAGAGAGAGATGCGTCACCAGGACTACGGCCGGGGTAAGTCTAAACTTTTTTTTCCCTACAGGATTCCCGCAGCGGACATGCCTCACGAAACCTGCGCCACTATTTGGTGCGGTTTTGCTGGCAGAATTCCCTGCGGCTGCCGGGGCGGATAAGCTGTGTAGTTTTACTCAGCATATCCGCCTAGTGTGTTCCTACCCTTATGATGTCGCTCCTGGAGCTGCTGCCGGTCTCTAAATAGGCAGTTGGTCCAGTACAATTTGGAATTATTTTTTTTTGTGAACCAGCTTAAAAAAATACAAAACTTTTGTGTTAGGGCCTGTTCACATCACCGTTCGCTTCCGCTCCGGGGTTCCGTCTGAGGTTTCCGTCGGGTGAACCCGCAACGGAAAGTGAAAGTGACAGCACAGCTTCCGTTTCAGTCACCATTGATCTCAATGGTGACGGAAACATCGCTAATGGTTTCCGTTCGTCACCGTTCCGGCAGGTTTTCGGACGGAATCAATAGCGTAGTCGACTGCGCTAATGCTGACGGAAACGGAAGGGACACACTAGGCGGATATGCTGAGTAAAACTACACAGCTTATCCGCCCCGGTAGCCGCAGGGAATTCCGACAGCAAAACCGCACCAAATAGTGGCGCAGGTTTGGTGAGGCATGTCCGCTGCGGGAATCCTGCAGGAAAAAAAAAAGTTTAGACTTGCCCTGGCCGTAGTTTAGGTGACGCATCTCTCTCTTCTGAACGTAGCCCCGCCTCCTGGGATGACGCTGTAGACCATGTGACCGCTGCAGCAGTCACATGGTATGAAACGTCATGACAGGAGGCGGGGCTGAGCTAAGAATAGAGGATCGCGTCACCAGGACTACGGCCGGGGTAAGTATAAACTTTCTTATAAATTTAAAAAAGTGCCTTTTTTTTTTTTCTCATGTGTGATTTTAGCGACAGAACCGCAGCATTTCCGCAACAGAGGAGCAGCGATCCCACAGAATAAATTGACACGCTGCGGCTTAAAAAGCCACACTGCAGGTCCATTTTTTTTGCAGCGTCTGGATGAGATTTGTTTAAATCTCATCTACTCTCCTGCGACTGTAATACGCTGCGGATTTTCCACAATAAAATGTGTTGCATAAAATCCGCAGCGTTCATGCCTAGTGTGTTCCTACCCTAAGGCCAGATTTACACAAGCGTGTGCTTTTTGCGTGCGCGGCTGCGTGATTTTCGCGCAGCCGCCATCATTATGACACTGTTTGTATGTTTGTAGCACGTGATGCTTTTCTGTTTTCATTCATAGTTTATACGGCTGCGGAAGCGCTGGCCGTGATTTTCACGCACCCATTCACTTCAATGGGTGCGTGATGCGCGAACAATGCACAAATATCGGACATGTCGTGAGTTTTACGCAGCGGACACACGCTGCGTGAAAATCACTGACAGTGTGCACGGCCCCATAGAGTAACATAGGTCCGTGCGAGGCGCGTAAAAATCACGCACGTAGCACGGATGTATTACACGTTCGTCTGAATAAACCCTAACAATAAGGCCCAGTTCACAGAGTTTTTGGGCCTTGATATTGACTCGGACACTGCGTCAGAATCAGCACCAAACAACTTCCAAAACTGCCTCCCATTGATTTAATCTGAAATCAATGGGAGCCAGTCGCGGAAAAAAGAAAAAGCAGCACGTCCTTTCTTGCCGCGGTTCCGCCTCTGACCTCCCATCGAAATGGTTGATTGAAAGGGGGGCCCGCAGCTCACGACATTCTTTTGGTGAAAAAAACAAGCCCCATTGCAGGGGCCTGTTTTTTTTTCTACCAAAGGCAAGTCGCGGCAGTTGCCGGGCCCCCCTTTCAATTAGGTTTGGCCGGGCCTCTCACATCAGTACCCATAATACCCCCCTGATGGCGGCCCTGGGTACCATGATATAGTGCTGGACGGAGTACCATTAACAGGCGGTGCCACGGTAGGGGGGCCCAGAAAATTTAGCTGTAGGGGGCCCTGAAATTCCTGATGGCGGCCCTGTGCATACCTCTCGACTTTCAAGTATCACAAAGAGGGACAACCGATGTGGCACGTGTAGCAGCTAATTTTTTTCTTTTTAAGCCACGCCTCTAATCCCACCCAATTCCCGCTCATACACACCTGGTTCAACCCACACAGTATCATGCTCCCATAGTGCCTCCCACACAGCATAATGCCAAATTGCTGCCCCCACAGAGTATAATGCCCCGTAGGTGCCACCATACAGTATAAAGTCAATACAGATGCTCCCATGCAGTATAATTCCCACACAGATGCCCCCATTGCAGCATAATGCCCCCATAGCTGCCCCATACAGTATAATGCCCCCATACAGTATAATGCCCACACAGTTGCTCCCATGCAGTATAATGCCTACACAGATGCCCCCATAGAGTATAATGCCCACACATGCCCCATGTAGTATAATGCCCAAACAAATTCCCCCATACAGCATTATGCCCCATAGCTGCCCCCATACAGCCTAATCTCCCCATAGCTGCCCCATACAGTATAATGCCTCCATATAGTATAATGCCCACACAGATGCTCTCATACAGTATAATGCCCCTATATCTTTCCCCATATAGTATAATGCCCCATAGCTGCCCCATACAGAATGATGTGCCATAGCTGCCCCATACAGCATAATGCCCCATAGCTGCCCTTATATAGTATAATGCCCCATAGCTGCTCCCATACAGTATAATGCCCCACAACTGCCCTATACAGTATAATGCTACTATAGCTTCCCTCATACAATATAATGCTCCCATAGCTGCCCCATACAGTATAATGCCCCCTTAGCTGCCATCATACATTACAATTCCCTCTTAGCTGCCATCAACCAGTATAAGGCCCCCAGAGATGCCCCATATAAAATAATGCCCCTATATAGCTGACTCCATACAGTATAATGCCCCCATGACTGCCACCATACAGTATAATGCCCCCGTAGCTGCCCCCATACAGTATAATGCCCTATAGCTGCCCCCATACAGTATAATGCCACCTTAGCTTCCCCTAGTTCCAGTGTCCACATATAAAGTGGCAGTACCCACGTAGATAGTGCCTCAGTGACAATGCATATAGTGCCACACACAGTGCCCATGCATATACTGCCAAAGTGTCCTCTGTAGGTAGTGCCCCTATATAGTGCCACAGTGCCCATGTAGATAGTGCCACACCCACCATGAAGATACTGCCATTAGGGCTCCCACTACGAGCGGAATCCCCAGCCAGAGCATTGGCCATGCTGTGGCCAGGGATTCTGCTCCTGGAGGAGCCACTGAAGTCACTGTTCATAAATTGACAGTGACGTCAGAGGTTCCCTCTAGAAGCGGAATTCCCGGCCAGAGCATTGTCAACACTGTGGCAGGGGATTCCGCACCAGGAGTAGCCCCTGACGCCACTGTCCATATGTGGACAGTGATATCAGGAGTTCCCTCTAGGAGTGGAATCCCTGACCAGAACATTAGGAACTCCTGCAGGAGCCACTGACCATATTTGGACAGTGACGTCAAGGGCTCGCCCCAGCTCAGCGCTTAAAGTAGCACTGTGCCTAGAGAGTCCTCGACGAGTGGAGGAGCTCCCTCTGCTCTGTACTAATTCTGAAGCATGGAGCTGACGTTCACTGCTTCAACATTTGGTTCAACTGTATCTGCGTCCTGAGGACGTAGATACAGTTGACAGCGGGACATACCACTGGACGCCCGGAATCCAGGACTGTCCCGCTGAATCCGGGAAAGTTGGGAGGTATAAACATGCACTACCATTATTCTTAAAGAGGACAATTTATAGCATCAACTGTTCGTGACAGTGGGTGCAATGCCGTTTATCAAAGGGTGGTAAAGCATATGACATTACATTACATGCAATCTCATATAGCTAAAGTACGTAGGCTGTGAGTTACTATTCATTATTTTGATAGTGCAAAGCAGTTGTGCATTATGTTATCTGCATCACAATATGTACACTTCTAAGTAATTTATAAAACCAACCTGGTTATTCGTATAAAACCAGATTTGTGGAGCATGTCACACGTGCGTGTTCCAAAAATAACAAACCTGCAGGCTTGGCGTCTTTCCAGAAAGTCTCTTGAGACATCAGCAGGACATACTGTAGTTCAGTTCTAACTGGAGTCATTTGTAAGCCCCAAGTTAACACATCCCTAAGCAAGATTTTCCGAACAGTATGGCAGCTTGATAATGATAGGAACCTAAATTCCGTTATTGGTAGGTGATTTTTAGAAATAATATGATTTGAATAAAAACTGATAGAAACTTGCTTACTGGTTAGATTATTGCATTCACACAGGCTCATTAATGATAACTTCTTAAAGAGGACCTGTCACCTCACCTGACATGTCTGTTTTAGTAAACTCTTGTATTCCCCATGAAAAACTATTCTGCAGCATCTTTTCTTAGAACTCTGCATTGAACCGTTCCTCCTGTTATTCCTCCTGGAAATGTATTAATAACTTAACAACTGGGTGCCACCAGTCAGGGGTGTGTCTCTACACCATATTAAACTTTCCAATCAGTGCTGACAGTGTCGTACTGCGTACACGCCCCTTGGACAAGGAGAAAGAAGAGGCTGGACGCAGCCGCAGGGTGAAGGGAAGCCGACATGACCGTCCTGGTAGGGAAAGGGTTAATTAGTTGAGGGAGAGTTGGAAGGAGCTGAAGGAGGGACGGGGAGGAGTTAAGGGGGACGGGGGGCCGTTACTGCGCTTCCCGCTGTTTCTCGGCATTGAGCCGGAAGCAGCGGGAGGAGTAACATAGAAGCAAGTAAGCTCCCCGTTGCCCGGCTTTTAGAAATGGCAGAAGCCCTTATGTTAGAGCGGCTGCGTGCCGCTGCTGTGCACCACGGTCCCGGATGGCTAGAGGAGATCGTGGCTGCAATAACAAGGATCCCGGACGCCGTTTCGCCACGTCGGGCACGGCGTTCGGGGTCTGTTGAAAGGGACAGGCTCCCCTCCCCCGGCCCCCTTACGAGCATGGCTATGGCGGCGGGGGGGGAGTCGGCAACAACCGCTCCTGCGCTGGGCAGGCAGAGAGCGGTGCCAGGGGTGACGGCGACGCAGGCTGGGTCGACCCGTCCCTCTCGGCGGTCCCGACCTCCAGAGCGCCTCAGTCCGGAGGTAGTCCCGCGGACACGGCATCGCAGAGGGAGCCCGATCCCGGACGCTGCAGGCCAGGCAGCTGGGAGGACCGCCCCTTCCCAGGCCCTGCGTCCTGGCAGGAATCCCAGGCCGCGACGGGGTCCGGCGGTAAGCAGGGAGTCGCAGGCTGGGCTCCCTGTCACCCCTCCCCCATCAGATGGAAGATGTGGAGAACAAGGTACGGCCGCCCCGCATGGTGATGTTCCGGCCAGGGGGCAGGCTTCGTCAGGATCGTCTAGACGGACGACTAGATCTGCAGCGACGTCGAGGCAACAGGTCCGGTCGGAAGTCTGGGTCCCGGCGGTCGGGCGGCAGGTTGCCGGCCCATCGGTCAGCGCGTCCTCATCCCCGTTCCGAAGATGTCGTTGGGAGGGACAGTCGTCGGCGAGAGAAGAACTGGAGGAAGGTGAACTGGACGTGTATCGTCGAGGTCAGGATGGTCCGGCTGACGGGAACACAGCGCCTGTGCAGCCCGGTGAGTGTATAACTCCATCATTGTCTTATCCAGCGATTTTTATGTCGGGTGTCGGCGGGGGGGCGGCTAGCATTGCATCGGGGGCCGGTAGCGGCGCGGGCGGACGCGACGGAGCGGGTTTGGCAGACTTAGTGGGTTGCTTACGGGAGCTGGTGGGGCGCCTGGATAGGGCCGCGGCGCCGGTAGTAACGGAAGTGTCTCCTGCGGTAGTTTGGGAAGGCTCCAGGGACGTGGGATCGTTACAGGCGCGTCCTGTGGTGGCGGTTAGAGAGGCGGTCGCGGTGTCGGTTCAGACCGAGGCACAGAAGGACGGCGATCGAGTGCGTATGGACGATCGTGCTCGGGGGGAGGTGTATGTTTGTTTTGAGGGTCCGTTGGGGGCGCATTTAAAGCAGGAGGTGCGTGATCGGATCTGGAAAGACGAATATGTTGAAATTTTTTCTCTCTTGCCGCTGGCTAAATTTAATTTGGATAAGAGCAAGCGGGATGAGAGTAAAAAGGACAAGGAGGAACGGCGGCGGTATAGGCTTATCCCGCAGACGTTCGTTAATTGGTCGCAGGCGTTCGCCATATTGGCTAGTGTGATAGGGGAAAAGGCGCCGGAAAATTGTTCGGCGTTGTTTTGTTATTTTGATGCCATTGGGGAGTCTCATAGGGCGTATGGGGGTCAGGCGTGGCTGCGATATGATGAGCAATTCCGTCAGCGGAAGGCGGTTCGGCCGGCGATTCGGTGGGACCAGAAGGATATTGCTCTCTGGTTACGGGTTACGGCTCCGGTTAGGCAGCCCTTTCCCGGGAGCGGTGGCCAGGGAGGCCAGTCTAGTCAGAGTGGACAAAGCGGCGGGGGAAAGGCGGGGTTTTGCTGGCAATTCAATGAAGGCCAGTGCAAGTTCGGGGCCACGTGCAAGTTCAAGCACGTGTGCTCCGAGTGTAATGGTGCATCACACGGGGCGGCAAAATGTCTGCGAAAAAAGAGGTCAGGGAACCAGCACGGGGCTGGTCAAGGGGGTGTCGCCGGTGAGGGTGGAAAGGATGGCCCCTTATCTAAGTGAGTATCCGGATAGGGCGGCAGCTAAGTTGCTTTATGAAGGGTTTCGTGTTGGTTTTGTTATTCCTCCGCCTCCTTATGAGGTTCCGGTTACGCGGAGAAATTTAAAATCGGCTTACTTGCATGCGGAAGTCGTGTCGGAAAAGTTGTTAAAAGAAGTTTCGTTGGGGCGCATGTCGGGGCCATTTGTTGAGTCGCCGGTAAAAGATTTAGTTGTGTCCCCTTTGGGTATTGTCCCTAAACGCGAGCCCGGAAAGTTTCGTTTGATTCAACATTTATCGTATCCCAAAGGTTCGTCGGTAAATGACGGGATTGATCACGAGTTGTGTTCCGTAGTTTATACCTCATTCGATAAGACGGTGGGGTTAGTGCGGGCTGCGGGTCCGGGGGCGCTGCTAGCAAAAACCGACATCGAGGCGGCGTTCAGGTTGTTGCCGGTCCATCCAGAAAGCCAACGGCTGTTGGGTTGTTTTTGGAATGGGGCCTTTTACGTGGATCGGTGCCTTCCGATGGGGTGTTCTCTTTCTTGTGCATACTTCGAGGCGTTTAGTAGCTTCGTGGAGTGGGTAACGAGGGGAGTATCCGGGGTCGATTCGTTGATCCATTACTTAGATGATTTTTTGTGCGTTGGCCCGGGGGGTTCGCCGGTTTGCGGTAATTTGCTTCATGCACTACAGAAGGTGGCGAGGGATTTTGGGATCCCTTTGGCGCCGGAAAAAACGGAGGGCCCGGTAGCGACGATTTGTTTCTTGGGAATCGAAATTGACTCGGTGGCAATGGAGTGTCGGCTCCCGGCGGATAAGTTGGGTGCTTTGAGGCTGGAGGTTCGACGGGCTTGTAGAATGAAGAAAATGGCGCTGAGGGAGCTCCAGTCGCTGCTGGGGAAGTTGAATTTCGCCTGCCGGATTATGCCAATGGGGAGGGTGTTTGGTAGGAGGTTGGCGGCGGCAACGGCGGGAGTGCGCGCTCCGCATCATTTTGTGCGGCTCAAGGAGGAGCACCGAGCTGATCTTCAGGTTTGGGATGACTTCTTGGGCCAGTACAATGGTCGCTCGCTATGGATGGCTCCTGCGCAGGATACGAGTGATTTGAATATTTTACGGATGCGGCTGGGGTGGGTGGTTTTGGAGCTTATGGGGGAGGTCCGTGGTGCGCGGGTCAATGGCCGGCTAGCTGGGTGTCCAGTGGACTCACGCGGAATCTGGCCCTGCTCGAGCTGTTTCCCATCGTGGTGGCGGCTACCATTTGGGGGGACAGGCTCAGGGATAAGAAGGTCCGTTTTTACTGCGACAACATGGGGGTGGTGCTGGCCATTAATAACATCACGGCGTCCTCTCCTCCGGTAGTTCAGTTGTTGCGACATTTAGTGTTGGTGTGTTTGTCATTGAACGCGTGGGTGGTGGCGGTGCATGTGCCGGGTGTTCAGAATTGTATCGCTGATGCTCTTTCTCGCTCGCAGTGGGACCGGTTTCGGCAATTGGCACCGGGAGCGGAACGTCTCGGGTTGGCGTGTCCGGAGCATCTGTGGGATCTGGTATCGGTCCCGTAGAGCAGCTGTTAAAAAGGTCTTTGGCGCGCGCGACGTGGAGTGCGTATGCTGCTTGTTGGAGGCAGTGGGAGGAGTGGTTAAGAGAGTTGGGTGACGTCAATACGGATAGAGACAGGTTGGTGGCACTTTTGTACTGGTTAGGGGACGCCTGGGAGTCGGGGTTTTCAGTAGCGAAGGTGAACCGGTTCATATCTGCGGTGGCGTTTGGGTTTAAGCTGCGGGGTTTTCGGGATGTATCGAAGGAATTTCTGGTATCGCAGGCTTTGAAGGGGTTGCGTCGAGGTAGGGTGGAGGCGGATAGTAGAAGGCCGGTGTCGTTTGCTTTGCTTAAATCGTTGGGCGGTTCATTAGCATCGGTATGTCGTTCTTCAGATGAAATGCATTTGTTTCGATTGGCTTTTTCGTTAGCGTTTTTTGGAGCATTTAGAATAGGTGAGCTGGTGTCGCCAAGTACAAAACGGGCAGGGGGGCTGAGATCTGGGGAGGTGAGCCTATTTGCAGATCGGCTAGAGGTATGGTTGCGTCGATCAAAAACTGACCAAGTAGGGAAGGGAAAGTTGATAGTTTTGTTCGCTCTCCCGGGGTCGGTCATGTGCCCTGTAGAGTGCATGCGGGGTTTTACGCAAAGCGGGGGGTCTCCAGATTTGCCTTTGTTACGTCATGTGGACGGGTCGTTTTTGTCCAGGTTTCAGTTTGGAGCTGTATTTAAAAAATGTTTGACGGCGGTTGGTGTTGCGGCAGGCTCATATTCATCTCATTCCTTCAGGATTGGCGCAGCAACGGAAGCGGGGCGCTGGGGGTTGGATGATGAAGGGGTGAGGCGTATTGGTCGTTGGGAGTCTAAAAGGTTTAAGTCCTATGTCCGCCCCCATATGTTATGATTGGGGTTGTTTACGCTTACAAATGTTATATTGGTGGTGCCTAATTGTTTTTTCCGTTTCAGATTCGCCTCCTTGTCTGGTGTGGTTGATGGGTCATTCGTACGTGCACTGGGGGGCTTTGAGGGCGGACGTCCGCCCGGATGGTCGCCAGTTGCGCATTCCGCGACAGGATGCGGTTGTGCATTGGCTGGGTTTTAGAGGTATGTCGTGGAACAGGGTGTTGGCGGAATTCCAGACATATGCGCGGCTTGATAGGGTTCCGGAGGTTTTAGTGTTGCACGTGGGTGGGAATGACTTAGGAGTCCGCCCTTTTCGTGAGTTGGTGCGGGATATCAAACATGATATGTTGTGTTTGTGGGTATCTTATCCCAAGTTGGTGGTAGTGTGGTCGGACATAGTCCCAAGAAAGCATTGGCGGTTAGCTAGATCGGTGGAGAGAGTCAATAAGGCTCGCATAAAGGTTAACCGGGCGGTGTCCCGTTTTGTGGCAAAGAACGGGGGCATTTGCGTAAGGCATAGGGATTTGGAGTCAGGAGTGGGGAATTTCTGGAGAAGTGACGGGGTTCATCTGACCGAGGTTGGCATTGATCTTTGGAGCTTGGCGATAGCAGAAGGCATAGAAAGGGCGGTGGTGGTGTGGAGGAACTCACAGGCTTAAGGGGGTCAAGGCCTGTTTCGCTGTGGCGGGGGGAGTCCTTGAGGCCAGTCAGTACAAAATGGTGGGGGGGTCGCATCGGGGGTATGCGTCCCCCAAAAAAGGTACATGGTTGAAGACTTCATCGGGTGTTATCCCTTTGAAGTGGTCTTCTGGTAGAAGGTATATCACTTGAAGGCTTCATCGGGTGTTATCCCTTTGAAGTGGACTTCTAGTGGTCGGTATATCACTTGAGGGCTTCATCGGGTGTTATCCCCTTGAAGTGGACTTCTAGTGGTTGGAGCCATCTGCAGAGGTGAACGGTGCTTCCGAGCTGGTTTACGGCTGGAGGTAATTGGTGGTTTGCAGATGGCTAATTCGGTGTGTTCTTAATAAGGAACATCTGAAGGGGCTTCAAGGACTTCCTCTGCTCGGGTTAATGTTAACGGTTAATTGTTATTTATGATTCTGACCCATGTTGGGTCATGTGAATTATTAGGAGGAATTCTCTGGTGGATTCCTAACTAGTTATCCGAATGTTTCGGATTTAAATTGTTTTTATAAAACTGTGAAATTAATAAACGGCTGCTGTGGCCATTTCACATCCAACCTCGGTGTCATGTGTCTTTACTAAGTGGGGGTGGGGGGGATAGTATGGTCTAAGGTTAACACACGACTCTACCTAGGCAGGTCAAGAAGAGGCTGGACGCAGCCGCAGGGTGAAGGGAAGCCGACATGACCGTCCTGGTAGGGAAAGGGTTAATTAGTTGAGGGAGAGTTGGAAGGAGCTGAAGGAGGGACGGGGAAGAGTTAAGGGGGACGGGGGGCCGTTACTGCGCTTCCCGCTGTTTCTCGGCATTGAGCCGGAAGCAGCGGGAGGAGTAACATAGAAGCAAGTAAGCTCCCACCCTTGGTTTGTTACTCCTTAGGTCTTATGTACGTCCGTCTATGAGCGTTGTGTTTTATTTGTGTGCTTATTTAACATGTTTTTCTTTTTTCCGGAGTAGGTTCTGTTGTCATGGCAGCTGGCGGGGGGAGTCCTTGAGGCCAGTCAGTACAAAATGGTGGGGGGGTCGCATCGGGGGTATGCGTCCCCCAAAAAAGGTACATGGTTGAAGACTTCATCGGGTGTTATCCCTTTGAAGTGGTCTTCTGGTAGAAGGTATATCACTTGAAGGCTTCATCGGGTGTTATCCCTTTGAAGTGGACTTCTAGTGGTCGGTATATCACTTGAGGGCTTCATCGGGTGTTATCCCCTTGAAGTGGACTTCTAGTGGTTGGAGCCATCTGCAGAGGTGAACGGTGCTTCCGAGCTGGTTTACGGCTGGAGGTAATTGGTGGTTTGCAGATGGCTAATTCGGTGTGTTCTTAATAAGGAACATCTGAAGGGGCTTCAAGGACTTCCTCTGCTCGGGTTAATGTTAACGGTTAATTGTTATTTATGATTCTGACCCATGTTGGGTCATGTGAATTATTAGGAGGAATTCTCTGGTGGATTCCTAACTAGTTATCCGAATGTTTCGGATTTAAATTGTTTTTATAAAACTGTGAAATTAATAAACGGCTGCTGTGGCCATTTCACATCCAACCTCGGTGTCATGTGTCTTTACTAAGTGGGGGTGGGGGGGATAGTATGGTCTAAGGTTAACACACGACTCTACCTAGGCAGGTCATGGTAACACCCAGTTGTCAATTTATTCATACATTTTGAAGAGGAAAAACAGAGGAACGACGGAACGCAGAGTTCTAAGAATAGATGCTCCAGAAATGTTATTTCTTTGGGGACTACAAGTATTTACTAAAAACAGACATATCAGAAGAGGTGACAGATCCTCTTTAATATTTATCAATGGGTTCCCATCAGACTTTTTTCAGTTGAAGTCGTGATACATTTGTATGTCGCACACAACATTTTTTAAATATCTTATTAATACCTCAGTTTTTGACAATAGTGTGACAGTAACAAACACTTTGTACAAAGAGCAATGATCATTATGCTCCTACAGTGCTTTGTGCCAGGTTGAAGTATTCAGAAAATATTGTATTCTATAAACTGTCATTCATCAATTCTTATTTAATGCACCTCTGTGCACAAAAGTCTATCTTCTTTCATGTCATAGAGATACTATCAGTCTTAGGTCCGGCACTGAGGTCCCCACCGATATTTAGAAAGAACAGTGACATTGGCACCTTTGCATTGGTGGTGTTATTTGCATATAGAGCACGAGAGTATCTGCAGCTCAAGGGGTTGTACAGGATTAGAAAAACATGGCTGCTTTATTACAGAAATAGCGCCACCCCTGTTCATGGGTTGTGTCTGGTATAGCAGTTCAACTCTATTGAAATAATTGGAGCTGAGTTGCAATATCAACCCACAGTCTGTGGACAGGTATGCCGCTGGTTTTGGAAGAAAGCATCCATATTTTTTCTAATCCTAGACAACCTCTTTAATGTTCTAAACGCAAGCAAATATTCTTAGCTGAATCAGCAGCGCCAATGCCACAAAGGTACAAGCTGCGTGATTATAGCATATTCAATTTTCTTTAAAAAGACTAATATAAGTTACAACGTCTCCCGTGGCAGGTACTTCCATATAGATGTGCTTTTAGAAAACGGATTATGATTGCTGTGAAATGACTACTGCTTTACTAGGCTAGCAAATTATCATATAGCAAACTTAGTCTCTGTTCACACTGTGTTTGGTTTATATATTTGGCATATACTGTATGCTGGGAAATGCTCCTGGTAAATACACCAAATTTATAGAGGATCTGTTACTAGTCTATTAATGCCCTATCGCCTAACTAATCTAATAGGCGCTATGATGCTGATAACTACAGTGTGATTTTGTTTCAAAAATGTTTATTATTTGCAATTTGCATTTTTCTAAATATGATAATTTGGCTATACTTGCCAAATGGGAGGTTACTCTTTCTTTTCACTCTGGGCGGTGTAATGTTTTCTGTATGATGCTGTCCAATCAGCATACAGCTTCTCCCCCTTCCCTGCCCAGAAACACAGTGTGATCATAGAGTACGCGGCTTCCATTCCCGACTGTGTTTTTAACTGGTGATATCTCCGGTTGTTTCACAGCTAGAACTGCGATCCTGGTGTCATATGAAAGATTACAAAAATTAGAACCTCACTGTTCTAGCTGGTCTAAAGCCGGAGATATGGCATTTGAAGTGATGGCTGTTCCCTCCAGACTCAGTCTCTCACACTGTGTGAAGCAGCTTCAGGCTGATAGGACAGCGTCAGAGGCTGTGAGGAAGCTCCACCTCAGGAGAATCGCTGCTGTTACCTCCCACTTGTCTAATAAAGGCTCAATTACATATTTAGAAAAAAAGCTCATAAGTTTTAAAATAATAAATGTTTTGGGACACAATTTTCACTAGCGTTATCAGTGTGACGGCGCCTATTCGATTAGCTAGGAGATAGGGCATTGCTAAACTAGTGACAGATCCTCTTTACCCAAAGGCTGGTGCCAAAAAAGTGTCCTTTTGGCATACATCTAGCCATACCTTTTTTCACTGTATTGAAACTGTTGAGCACACTTTTTAATACCGCAATGTATATGTTTTTTACATTGGGAGTCCGTCGGTGACTTATGGAACTGTATGGCATGTAGTTGTATATGTTTAGGCTCTAGATCCAGCATATTCGTCAGAGGATTGCTTCTAGAGCAGAATACCTCCGATATACAGCGCTGTACAGAGCACCTTATGGTGGCCTCCAGAGTTCCTGCTACTTCACACTACAGAGCTGAAGGGACTTTGTGTGCCACTGTACTACCCCTATCACATGGCTCTGCCACGTTCATGAGGTCTAAGGGTCATTCCAATAACTGGGCATATAACACAAAGGATTTGCATGAGCTGACATTAGAATAACGGAGGTGCACAGGCGAGGTAAGTCATTTGCTTGTAGAAACAGCATGTGTTTATGTGCAATACTAGAATGCTACTACTGTACAAACAATAGGGTATAGCATACTACTTGTATACAAACATATTTGGCTATGAGTACAGAACCTCCTTGGGTGCTCTACCGTTTTTGCGTGTTGTACCTATACTCCTGAAATTCCACAATACGTTTATAGAAGCTATTATACAATTATCAACTTTTCTGTAATATCCAAATAACTTAATACTTGGACATACTGCAAGTTAGGTTGTTTCAGATTAATGTGTTTCCGAATAACTATAACCAACCCATTATCCAAATAATTAAAGGGTAACTAAACGTTCAAAGAACTTCTGATATGTCATAGTGACATGTCAGAAGTTTTAATAGATGGGGGTCCGAGCACTGAGACCCCGACCAATCGCTAATACGAAGTGGCAGAAGTTCTCGTGTACTCGCTCAGCCGCTTCGTGTCTTTTCGGCTTTTTCCAGAAATTAATGTATAGGAGTACGGGCTCAATAGAAAGGCTATGAGCCCGTACTTCGATAAATCAGCTTTCCAGAAAAAGCCGAACAGAAATAAAACTTCGTATTAGCGATTGGTGGGGGTCTCAGTGCTCATCACTATGACATGTCAGAAGTTTGTTGAATGTTTAGTCACCCTTTAACAACTCCTTATAATAACAAGGTATCGAGCCTTGCAGAGCCATGTACAAAGGAAGAAAACCGAAAGAAATTCATAACATAAATGATGTTGCTATTTTTTCCCATTTATTATAAATGTGTATTGGGTTCTTTGCTGCAAATGGTTAATTTTTTTCCAAATCCACTGAGCCTCTGGACTATGAGCCCAGCTCTTACAATGAAGCAGATGCACAGAGCTTTGAACCTTTTAGCATTAACAACATTATAACGAAATAAAGTAAAGAGATGAAAGAAATTCATGCCCTGGAGGGCTGGAGGGCTGAAAGGTCCTTTTCCTCCTTCCTTCAGCATTATACACACCGCCAGTACTTTTGATACCATTATGAAAATCAATTTTGTTGCACTTAGACAAGGAATGCATAAGGCCTAATGTATATTTTACAAGGTGTGACTGCTGAGAGACTCTTGTGACGCAAGGAGAAGGTCTGTATTAGGACAATAGTTTATTAACATGCAGGAAAATACTTATTTGATCTGCACAATAGTATCTCATATTAGTGCAATTGGTCAAAACGTAAGTTGATATTTTCCGTCTGGTCTCCTTTATACTAAGTTTTTAGGAGTATTTAGAAACAAAAAGAAGATGCACTGCAGCAAGGGATCCCTGTGAGAAGATCAGGATCCAGAGTGCTCGTGCTTATGGATAAGATCAGACTCGAGCTGCCAAGCATTAGGGCATCAATATTTCTGCTATTAGGTGCCACAGACACATGAATTCCGCATTATAATGGATAATGCAAATGATTTATGATACTAGAAATCAACTTGGGGTCCTTGACCTCTGGCTTCATGCCTTAATATGGTTAAAGAACCACTCTGTGACTTATAATATAGGGGATACGATATCCCACCACATTGCATCACATAAGAGTCCGGCTAAGAGGTCAAAGCTGGGAACTAGTTTAGTGTAGTGTGCCCAGATTATTATTTTCCAAGAGAACTAATGAACAGATCAGCAGAATGGACAATCCTTCCAGTGGAGTTAAGAATCAGCTTCAGTATTGTATGAGATTTTCTATAATAGGCTGTGATACAGCTCGTCTGTGAGTAATGTTCTTGTCTTTGACTTATTATCCGTATGAGTCATTTCACTATCGAAAGACTCATCACAGCAAGACAATCATTGATGTCACAGCCTCACAACCCTGCAGCAGTCATCTTGGGACTTTACAGTCACTTCCAGGTTTTACTTTAAGCCTTTATTTTAAATAAAAAGAAAAGGAGCAGCTTTTCACAGAAACAGATTTTACTTCTCATTAAATATTAATCTTAGATTTTTTTTAAAAAAAATTTCAACTGGAGCAATATGCATGTATCATACATATTAATATATGAGAAACTAATCCCTATCACATGACTCTTGTATTCTGTTATAGTTATTGCTAATTAAAGACCCCCAAATAATAAAAATAATAAAAATGTTAAAAATGATAAAATTACCAGTTATATGTTTTTCTATTGTTCTCCTTTTTTTTCCTTCTGTGACATGCTAAAATTCTATTCAATCATTTCTTAAATTGGACATGCACTAGAGATTTTTGGACAGCTAAAGCTAAATTAAACCTTTTCTGGTGACAGTTAATCCCTTTTTGAGACACGAATGGACGTGTCAGACTTTAACCAAAGGCAGATATCTGAAAGGTCGATCTGTAATCTTTGATTTGATTGGTCACTGGCGAGTACAGTCGGCATACTCAAGGAGTTGTTTATGACAAACAACAGATGTACACCACAGGGCATCCCAGGGGCGTACCTAGGGGGGGCAGGCGGGGCATGTGCCCCGGGCACAACTTAGAGGGGGGCACCAGCGCCAGCCCCTCCTGCACTATAATTGTACTTGCGCCTATAGGACACAGGTACAATTAGAAGCAATGAATGGCCGGGTACGTTTCGTGCCCGGCCATTCCGCGCCTTTCTACGAGTGAAGCGCCGCTTGAGTCGTTGAAAGGCACTGATTGACAGGGAAAGTCATCCCCAGTTCAACCCCAGGAGACCTGCGCAAAAGAGAGAAGGTCTCAATTGCTGCCGGATGGCATGGGAACAGGATTAAGGTGAATTTGAATAGTTTGTTATTTTATCGTAATAAAAAAGTGTGTGGCATTATCTACGGGGGTGGCTTTATCTACAGGGGGCTTTATCTACGGGAGGGGGCTTTATCTACAGGGGGGGCTTTATCTACAGGGGGGCTTTATCTATGGGGGGGCTTTATCTACCAGGGGGGGCATTTTATACAGGGGGCTCTATCTACATGGGGCGGGCTATATGTGGATCACTATATACAGGGGTGGGCTATATCTACAGGGAGGCTATATACAGGGGTGGGCAATCTGTGGAGCACTATATACAGGGGTGGGCTATATTTACAGGGGGGCTATATACAGGGGTGGGCTATCTGTGGAGCACTATAGGGGGAGCTATTTGTGGGACACTATATACAGGGGTGGGCTATATACAGGCACTATCTACAGGGGGCTCTATGGGGGGCACTATCTACAGGGGGCACGGTGTGTGTGTGTGTGTGTGTGTGTGTGTGTGTGTGTGTGTGTGTGTGACACAGTGTATGGTGCTATTATAGTTAGAGGTGCAGTGTATGGCGCTATTATATTTATGGGCGTAGTGTGTGGTATAATGGGAACTTTATTTTTGTTTATAGGTGTAGAAATGTTGTAAAAGTGAGAAGCTGAAGACATTTGAGCGGCAAACTGCAGAAATGGGATGTGAGAAGTCATCATAGAGATCTGGACCGGATGGAGAAAAAGAACTAGAAACTGAGACATCACCGGTGAGTCACTTAATCTAAATGTTTATTCTGCCTCTAATCAGTACTGTAGTCACTGTGTGATCTGCAGCGAGATGATGGGTGGTATGATTATGATTTGATTGTTTTTTTTTTTGTGAAACTGTGATGGCAGGAAGGAGGTGAAGGGAAAGTGAGCCCTAATCTACCCACCGCCCTGTCCCTGCCTACTTGCAACGACCCGCCCTAGGCGACGAGGTACAACTGGGCGGCGGTCCCTACGCTGTCTAAGTGCACAGGAAAACAAACAGGGAACACGCAAGGGAAGGGGCAGTAGCCACGGAACGCCACGAGGAAACGGAGCGGCGAACGAACAGTCAGGACCAGGACGAAGTGAGTAACCCGAGCGGGCACGGAGACAGAAGCAAGCCAGGGGCAAAGCAAAGCAAAGCAAGTCAAGTCAAGGAGAACTGCAGCAAGGCAGAAGCACGGCAGAAGCAGGCTGGAGCAAGCAGCAGTGGGGCCAGGAATCCAAAAGAATAACAAGCAATGAGGAAGAGAAAACTGCAGGTATAAATGGACAGGGGGCGGAGCTAACTCTGACTGACCAGGCCGCGATAGGCTCTCCCACTCCTGAGCCTGCCACCCTGATTGGTGGGAGCCGGTGTCAGTCTAAGAGGTCTGGCCTCAGGTGTCGACTGATTAACCCTGGGAGTCTCCACAGATGTAGTGCCTGGCAGATCCTTTACAGTACTCCCCCTTTTATGAGGGGCCACCGGACCCTTACTAAGAGGACCCGGTTTAGTGGGGAAGAGAAGGTGGAACCTCCTGACCAATACCCCAGCGTGAACATCTCGAGCAGGTACCCAAGTCCTCTCCTCCGGCCCGTATCCTCTCCAATGGACCAGGTACTGGAGGGAGCCCTGGATCATCCTACTGTCCACAATCTTGGCCACCTCGAATTCCACCCCCTCAGGGGTGAGAACGGGGACAGGAGGTTTCCTAGAGGGGGACCAGGACGGGGAGCAGCGTTTAAGGAGGGAAGCATGAAAGACGTCGTGTATGCGGAAGGATGGGGGCAGCTCCAGACGGAAGGATACAGGGTTGAGGACTTCAATGACCTTATAAGGCCCAATAAATCGGGGAGCAAACTTCCTGGACGGGACCTTAAGGCGCAAGTTCCTGGACGACAACCAGACCAAATCCCCGACGACAAACCGGGGGTTAGCAGAACGTCTACTATCCGCCTGAATCTTTTGTGCGCTCTGGGACGCCTCTAGGTTCTTCTGAACCTGGGCCCAGACAGTGCACAGTTCCCGATGAACATCCTCTACCTCAGGATTATTGGAACAACCAGGGGAGACGGAGGAGAACCTTGGGTTAAACCCGAAATTACAGAAAAACGGGGAGACCCCTGACGAGTTACTGACCCGGTTATTCAGGGAAAATTCAGCAAGGGGAAGGAATGAGACCCAATCGAATTGACAGTCAGAGATGAAACACCTTAAATATTGTTCCAGGGATTGGTTGGTCCTTTCCGTTTGGCCGTTAGTTTCGGGATGGAAGGCGGAGGAGAAGGACAGATCAATCTCCAACTTTTTACAAAAGGCTCTCCAAAATAAGGAAACAAATTGTACCCCTCTGTCCGAAACGATATTGACTGGGGCCCCATGGAGACGCAGGATGTGTTTCACAAACAAAGAAGCTAACGTCTTGGCGTTAGGTAGCTTCTTAAGGGGCACAAAGTGGCACATCTTGCTGAAGCGGTCGACTACCACCCACACCACCGACTTGCCCTGAGATGGAGGCAAATCGGTGATAAAATCCATGGAGATATGGGTCCAAGGTCTCTGGGGAATGGGCAAGGGACGTAGTAGGCCCGCAGGTCGGGACCTAGGGGTTTTGGACCTAGCGCAAACCTCACAAGCGGCGACGTAAGCCCTAACATCTTTAGGCAACCCAGGCCACCAATAGTTTCTGGTAATGAGGTGTTTGGTGCCCAAGATGCCAGGATGACCAGATAGAGCGGAGTCATGGTTTTCCCTGAGTACCCTCAGCCGGTATTGCAGGGGAACAAACAGTTTGTCCCCAGGGACGTTCCCGGGAGCTGCACCCTGATCAGCCGCGATATCAGAAGCTAAATCAGAATCCGTGGCAGAGACGATTATACCAGGGGGTAAAATACAAGCGGGATCCTTCTCGGAAGGAGGATTGGCCATGAAACTACGTGACAGAGCATCAGCCTTAATATTCTTGGACCCAGCCCTATAGGTAACCAAGAAATTAAATCTGGTAAAGAATAGTGCCCACCGAGCTTGTCTAGGATTAAGCCTCCGGGCCGATTCTAGGAAAACCAGATTCTTGTGATCCGTAAGGACCGTTACCTGGTGTCTGGCCCCCTCCAGGAAGTGCCGCCACTCCTCAAAAGCCCATTTAATGGCTAGAAGTTCGCGGTTGCCAATATCATAGTTACTCTCCGTGGGCGAAAACTTCCTAGAGAAGTAAGCACAGGGGCGGAGATGGGTGAGGGAGCTGGTACCCTGGGACAAGACGGCCCCCACTCCCACCTCGGAAGCGTCAACCTCCACAATAAATGGCTCCTCTTGGTTGGGCTGAATCAGCACGGGGGCCGAGATAAAGCACTTCTTGAGAGTCTCAAAGGCCTGGACGGCCTCAGGGGGCCAATGGAGGACATCAGCACCCTTGCGGGTAAGGTCCGTAAGAGGCTTAGCGACGACCGAGAAGTTGGCAATAAATCTCCTGTAATAGTTGGCGAACCCTAAAAAACACTGTAACGCCTTAAGGGAGGCAGGTTGGACCCATTCCGCCACAGCTTGAACCTTGGCAGGGTCCATGCGGAATTCATGAGGAGTGAGGATTTGCCCTAAAAATGGTATCTCCTGTACCCCAAAGACACATTTTTCAGTCTTAGCAAACAGATTATTCTCCCGAAGGACCTGGAGCACCTTCCTGACATGCTCCACGTGAGAGGACCAGTCCTTGGAAAACACCAGTATGTCATCAAGGTACACAACAAGAAAATTACCCAGGTACTCTCTCAGGATTTCATTAATAAAATTCTGGAAGACAGCAGGGGCGTTACACAACCCAAAGGGCATGACCAGGTATTCGAAATGACCCTCGGGTGTGTTGAACGCAGTTTTCCACTCATCCCCCTCTTTGATGCGGATAAGGTTATATGCCCCCCGTAGATCGAACTTAGAAAACCATTGGGCTCCCTGAACCTGATTAAAAAGATCCGGAATCAAAGGAAGTGGGTACTGGTTCCTTACAGTGACCTTATTCAGGTTACGATAATCAACGCACGGCCTAAGACCACCATCCTTCTTCCCCACGAAGAAGAAGCCAGCACCTACAGGAGAAGTCGAGGGGCGAATGAAACCCTTGGCCAGGCATTCCTGGATATACACCCTCATGGCTTCACGTTCAGGACATGAAAGATTAAATATCCTACCTTTAGGAAGCTTGGCACCAGGCACCAAATCGATAGCGCAATCGTAATCTCTATGGGGGGGCAACACCTCGGAGGCCTCCTTAGAAAACACATCGGCGAAGTCCTGAACGAACTCAGGAAGCGTGTTTACCTCCTCCCGGGGAGAAATAGAGTTAACAGAAAGACATGACATAAGACATTCATTACCCCATTTGGTGAGATCCCCAGTATTCCAATCAAACGTGGGATTATGCAACTGCAACCAGGGAAGGCCTAAAACCAGATCAGACGATAATCCCTGCATTACCAGTACAGAGCACTGCTCCAAATGCATGGAGCCAACCAGGAGTTCAAAAACAGGAGTATGCTGAGTAAAATAACCATTAGCAAGGGGAGTAGAGTCGATTCCTACTACAGGGATAGGATAAGGTAAATCAATACAAGGCATCTTTAGAGACATAGCAAATTCCACAGACATGATATTAGCAGATGAGCCAGAATCCACGAAAGCACTGCCCGTGGCAGACCGGCCAGCAAACGAGACCTGAAAGGGAAGCAAAATTTTATTGCGTTTCACATTAACGGGAAATACCTGTGCGCCCAAGTGACCTCCCCGATGATCACTTAGGCGCGGAAGTTTTCCGGCTTCTTATTCTTGCGCCTGGGACAGGTGTTCAGTAGATGCTTGTCGTCCCCACAGTAGAAGCAGAGACCGTTCATTCTGCGAAACTCCCTACGTTGTCGAGGGGACATGGAGGCCCCGAGTTGCATAGGTACCTCCGAGTCCTCCGTGGAGGGGCGAGGAGGCGGGACCTCGGGGGGGATCGCAGAAAAGTCAGAGGGGAGCACACTGAAGCGTTCTAGCTGACGTTCCCTGAGACGTCGGTCAAGTCGTACTGCTAGGGCCATAACCTGGTCAAGAGAGTCAGACGAGGGGTAGCTAACCAGCAGATCCTTCAGGGCGTCAGATAATCCTAACCTAAACTGGCACCTTAGGGCCGGATCGTTCCACTGAGAAGCTACGCACCACTTCCTAAAATCAGAACAGTATTCCTCAACCGGTCTCCTACCCTGACGTAAGGTCACCAACTGACTCTCGGCTAAAGCAGTCCTGTCAGTCTCGTCGTAAATGAGTCCGAGGGCAGAGAAAAAACGATCAACAGAGGAAAGTTCAGGGGCGTCAGGAGCCAAGGAGAAGGCCCACTCTTGGGGCCCTTCCTGGAGTCGGGATATGATGATACCCACCCGCTGGTTCTCGGAACCTGAGGAGTGGGGCTTAAGGCGGAAATATAGTCTGCAACTCTCCCGGAAGGAGAGAAACGTCTTACGGTCCCCTGAAAACCGGTCAGGTAACTTGAGGTCGGGTTCTAGAGGTGAGGTGGTGCGCCCAACCCTTTGGGCCAGGGCCTGGACCTGTAGGGAGAGGCCCTGCATCTGCTGGGTCAGGGTCTCAAGGGGGTCCATGATAGCGACAGCGTAGGAGAAATGGTAGACTAGGTAAGGGCTTGTTATTCTGTGATGGCAGGAAGGAGGTGAAGGGAAAGTGAGCCCTAATCTACCCACCGCCCTGTCCCTGCCTACTTGCAACGACCCGCCCTAGGCGACGAGGTACAACTGGGCGGCGGTCCCTACGCTGTCTAAGTGCACAGGAAAACAAACAGGGAACACGCAAGGGAAGGGGCAGTAGCCACGGAACGCCACGAGGAAACGGAGCGGCGAACGAACAGTCAGGACCAGGACGAAGTGAGTAACCCGAGCGGGCACGGAGACAGAAGCAAGCCAGGGGCAAAGCAAAGCAAAGCAAGTCAAGTCAAGGAGAACTGCAGCAAGGCAGAAGCACGGCAGAAGCAGGCTGGAGCAAGCAGCAGTGGGGCCAGGAATCCAAAAGAATAACAAGCAATGAGGAAGAGAAAACTGCAGGTATAAATGGACAGGGGGCGGAGCTAACTCTGACTGACCAGGCCGCGATAGGCTCTCCCACTCCTGAGCCTGCCACCCTGATTGGTGGGAGCCGGTGTCAGTCTAAGAGGTCTGGCCTCAGGTGTCGACTGATTAACCCTGGGAGTCTCCACAGATGTAGTGCCTGGCAGATCCTTTACAGAAACAGCAACTCCCAGCATATCTTTACAATTGTTCGGCAAAGCTGGGAGCTGGAAACAATTTAGTGCAAACCTATATGGCAGGGGTTGCACTAAATTTAGCTGTATTTGTGCTGGTGCTGTATATATGTACTGAGCTTGGTTCTGGGGCTTTATTTATATACTGAGCACTCTTCTGGTGTTCTGTATAGAACTATATTGCTTGTAAAATGTAAAAATGTTTTTATGCGCGAGTTACATAAAAAGTAATGTGGAAAAGAAATGACATGTGGTTTGGCAGAGAAAACAAACATGGCGAGGGGGAAGGAGATGTCGGGAAAGAGGTTGGGGGGGTGCCAAACTGAATCTTTGCCCCGGGTGCTGGAGAACCTAGCTACGCCTCCGGGCATCCTCAAATCAACTGCATCATGACTTCATTAGTAGAAAGCCAGATGAGGTCAAAGAGCAAGAAAGAGATCAATCTACTATTTGTTGACAAATTTTTGTTTTAACTTATGGCATTCCTGTCTTTAACAACAATCTTTACCAAACAACTGTGAAAAACTATTTGTTCAAAAAGTGCAATTTGTTCTCTAGTACATTTCCCCAATTTTCTGTACGTCGAGATCCATTTTCAAATACAACAGGTAGTATTGAGCCACACCAAGTATTAAGAGGTAAAAATAATATTAAAGATATCATCAAATGAGTTGGCTTTTATGCTAAAGGTACTTTCCAGTGAAATGGTTTTAACCCTTGTACCAAATTCTAGTAATACTATGATTTCCCTGATGCCAAGGGCTGGAGAGCCAAATGCAGGGAGACCGAGAGACACATGTGGTACCCAAGCCACTGTTAGGAAACACTTCTCTATTGTCTGGCCAACTTAAGTTATATCTATTTCTAAAAAGCAGGTTGATAACATCCTGGCCATCATAACAGCTCCCACAAGTTGTCATCCAGACTTTATTTATTGAGGTAGTGATATATACCATTTTAGATGTTAAGTACCGCTACTAAGTAATAAAAATAATAGTAGCACCTTTGGAAAAACTTCTTAATTTTCATTACATTAAGAGCTAGTGCATTAGACAGTTTAGACTTGCCAAATATTATTTAAATACCCATTTTTGCTGTTGAAAGGATGGTGGTATTTCCATAAAAGATTATATATATATATATATATATATATATATATATATATATATATATATATATATATATATATATATATATACTGTATATAATGTGTTGCTTAATTTGCACTATTGTATAACATTTTGTCTTTTTCTTCTCCTGTTTTTTTCTGCGTTCATAAACCTGTTCAATAGAGACATAAAGCTCTTGGCAGGCCTGTGAGCAGTTAACCTTGACGTGAGGATCCACACTTCTCCAGGTTTATTGATCTATCTAGACCTGTGGAGAGAAAAACAGTAAAATGGTTGATTTAAAAAGGTGCAATACAAATGAAACTGTTGTAATCATCAGGTTTAAATTTCATCTCTGTCCTGAGTCCATTAAATCTCAGAAGAGGCAGATGTCCCATGAGCCCAACAGAAATGAAAGCAAGAAGTATAAGAATTAAAATTCTGATCCTAATATATAAACATGCAGTTTCTTGATGCCACTTTACTATTGAATCGGAATTGCATTGTAATTATTGCAATAGTTTCCTTTAGAAGCAGGATCAATTATAATGGTTAGAGTGCTGGGCTGCAAATAAATACTACTCTTTGCCAACACCAGCAAAGGGTTTGTATGACATTAAAAAGAAGAGTCTGTTTTTTTTTTCCCCAGAAACAGTGCCAATCTGGCTGTTTCTGACATTGCAGCTTCACTTCTATTGCCGCTCAGCCCCATTCTAAAATTACACAGTCCCTTTACATTTGTTGTTACTACTTGTAAAGGTAGTGATTATGATAATTTAATTATATTAAAAAGTAACTGTCATTTTAGGTGGATTTTTAGAATAAGCTGTAAGAACAATACTATATCTGACCATTATTTGACTTACATCTGCATTTATAAGCAGCTATCTACCACTGCAGGCTAAATATCTAATTGTCCATTCACCCTGAGCTCAGAAACAGAAGGTGTGGAGACTAGTTGCTATGATGTCTCCCATACACAGCACATGGAGAAGAGGAGATCCTACTTCCCTATCTCTCACACACACACATGCACGCACAGACACGCACACGCATGCATGCACGCACACACAAACACGCATGCACGCACGCATGCACGCACGCACGCACACACACACACACACACACACACACACACACACACACTCAGGAGCATTATATACACTAATGAGCAGTAATGCTGTGAACCCAGCACTAGGGTGAGAGAGTAAAACCCCTACTAGGAGCAGCGGCAGCAGCAACTCTGTGTGCCCCCCTCTCTCTCTTATTCTTCGGCTGCTTCCTCCTACTTCTCCCACTCCCCTCTGAATAGACATCTATGGGCAGAAGCTGTAACCTAATCTGTCATTGAGGCTGATAATCCATCTTCTCACTGCCTCATGTGTACAGATTTTAACAGTGAATTCAGAGTGTGCTGTGCAAGAAGTAGGGAAGTGGCAAATAGGTGGCTGATAAGTGGAGAAATAAGCATTTTTATGTAATAAGACATAATACAAAGTTTCCTATCTAGCCTTGTGCTAATGATTTATTGAAAAAATTTTTTAAGGGTTAGTTAATGTAGCTCCAAAATTAAGCCTCAAGGTGTTAGTGAAAAGAAGGAATAAAAAATAAATTGGCACCTATATGAGGGCTTCAAATTTGCTGCATACACTACACAGTTCTTTATAGATCTTAATACCTAGAGTACCTCAATACTTACAACATGTCTGCCTAAAAGGTTGGTGACTTATTGTAAAAGCCATTAAACTCTCCCTTTTCCATATACATGCTCCCCATAAGTTAAAGGCTATGTCAACCTTTTTTATTGTCTGAATCCATCTAAAATGAAAAAGCAACTTTTCCAAAATAGTTTTGAGTAAAACTGCTGAATAGAAATTGACTACAAACAAACTCTGTGTAGTCTGAATCTGTAGTCACGTTCCCTTCCATGTGTCTAACTTTTTGCTGATATACGTTAGGTAGGTTAGCAAGAAGTAGGGTACAGATGGAAAAGAATATGACTGCAGGATCAGACTATATCTGTCTGTTATAATGGATATGACTGGAAACTCTAGATATAAAATGCTATAAATATTTTAATCAATATTATATTTGCAAAGTTAATTTTTAATTTTATATGAATTGGAGCAATAAAAATAAATTGGTCATGAGGGTAGATATAGTCTATAAAAAATATTATGCTGTATTATTATGGTGACAGTGCAGCATTTCATAATTTGCTACCATTCATCACTGGTTAAGACTTAACTATTTGAGGACCTGATCTTACAGACAGTGTGATTATGGGTCAGTTCACACATTGAGTAAATACTGCGGAAAATCCGCAACAAATACAATAGCAGCAAAGTAGATGAGATAAAACAAATCTCATCCACACGCTGCGTAAATACTGTGCGGAAAAAATGCACAGAAATTGACCTGCGGTGCAGTGTTTTATTCCGCAGCGTGTCAATTGTATTTGTGTAAACGCTGCTTATTAGTTGCGGGTATTCCCCATTGAATTCAATGTGGTGCTAAATCTCGCAAAACAAATAGCGATCCCGCTGCAAAAAAAGCAACTCTGTAAAAAAAAAAAAATCTGACACCCAGAAGCCTGTGTTCCTCCCTCCAGCGTCGCCTCCTGGGATGACGTTTCATCCCATGTGACCGCTGCAGCCAATCACAGGCTGTAGCGGCAGTCACTTGGGATGAAACGTTATCTCAGGAGGTCGGCCTGGGTGACGTCAGAAGGCCGGCCTCCTGGGATGACGCTTCATCCCATGTGATTGCCGTTGCAGCTAATCACAGGCTGCGGCAGTCTCTTTGGATGAAACATCATCCCAGGTGGCCGGCCTGCCAGCAGGCCAGCTGCTGCTTTCATTTTCCGCAGTGGACATTCCAGGCGAAAAACTGCACCCCAGTTTGGTGCGGTTTTTCGCCCGGAATTCCCTGTGGCGCACAGTTCGAATACGCTGCGTTCTATTACCCATCGTATCCACCCCGTGTGAACACAGCCTATCAGTTTTAGGGTATGTTCACATGCTAAACAAAAAACAGCTGTAAAATATGGAGCTGTTTTCAAGGGAAAACAGCCTCTGGTTTTCAGCTGTTTTTTAAAGAGGCTCTGTCACCAGATAATCAAATCCCTATCTCCTATTGCATGTGATCGGCGCTTCAATGTAGATAACAGTAACGTTTTTGTTTTTTTTTAAAACGATCTTTGACCAAGTTATGAGCAATTTTATATTTATGCAAATGAGCCTTTCTAATGGACAACTATTGTGCTACAAGCAATGGTCATGTTAGAAATCCTTTTATGCTATATTGTAGGAAATGCTTACTCTCTCATGCCATACAAGCCATAATTATAACGATATGTTCATGCAGCCTATTTTCAGACATTTTTCGAGCAGTAAACGCTGCAAAAAACAGCTAAAAATATGGAGGCTAAACGCCTCCAAACATCTGCCCATTGATTTCCAAGGGAAAAACTGAGTTTCATTCAAACACGGCATTTTTTTTACGCGGCCATTTGAAAAAGTGGAGCGTAAAAAGACACGCCCGTAAAAAGAAGTGCATGTCACTTCTTGAGCCATTTTTGGAGCCGTGTTTCATTGGTTCAATAGAAAGACATCTCCAAAAACGGCCGTAAAAAACGCATCAAAAAACACTTGATGCTTAAAAAGGTTCTGTCACCAGATGATGATTCACTAAACCTTACAGTATAGATATTCATAGCATTTCTGAGTCAATAACAGGAAAGAGCTTGGCCACTACTCTTGGCCACTACTACTACCCATGCCCTCTCGGAGCTCAGATGACTTCAAATATGAAACATTTCAATGGCAAGTTAAGATCGAACATTTAAAAAGGGACAGGAGAAGGATTTATTTCAACAGTTGGTTAAATATGAGGTTATTTCAAATGCTATGGAAACTCGTGGTGATGCTGTAATGTCAAACCGTATTAATATTTAATTCTTTAGTCTTCCAAGAGACAGATTTTAGTTTTGCAAATGTATTTTTTTTCCAACTACATTATTTATCTGATTCCTCAAACTATTTCTGCAGTAAGTACAAATAAATGTTATTATTAATGCATCAGGGAAGCTGAAAAAGCCATGTCCATAGATTCAAATCACTGCTGAATACTCTGGAATGATAGCTGTGATTTACTACAATTATCATTTGGCTTAAGTCTGCTCTCAGCACTTTGCACTTCACCATCTGAACACAAACCCTTGTAGAACTTTATCGTTTAAATGATTCTTAACAGATGTAGATGAGCCTTGGAAGAAATGACATCTACGCAGTATAGCAGTGCATTTGTTGGGCATTACTGTAACACTGCGAGCATAGAAGCTTTGTCACATTACTACACATATCCAAATAACCAAAGTATATTCCCAAATATAGGGAAACATTAAAATCTTACTTTTGCATTTCAAAAGCCATTCAAAATATTATACTAGTAAAATTAAAATTAAAATAAAAACGACATCCCAAAAGTGAATATTATTTACTCATACACCAAAAAAATAAAAAATAAATCACAGGTCTGTTTTATGAATGTGGATGGAAATTGGTCCTTATTATTGACAGGCCAAGTTTAAACATTTTCCTTGATATAAACTAAAAATGTGCTTTAATGTACATTAAAAATGTGAAAATAGTTTTTTAATATATTACTTTAATGCTGAGATAAGATTGCATGGAGTTACGTGTCCAAATCCTAAGGCAGGGGCTACATGGGGATTTTTTGTAGCGCGACTTTCAAATGTTATCTATTGATCTACAGCTGCAGTCTAGAGGATTCATGCAATTTAATTCACTCTTGTAGACTGAAGCTGTTGCTCAATAGTTAAAATTTGAAAGTCGCTTTACAAAAAGTCTCCATGTAGCCCCAGGCTAAAGCTACACTACTGAGAGATTATGACATGTCAATTTATAATTGTTGTCAGGTTCCGTGTTGCCATAAAGTATTTGGGGGGAATTTATTAAGATTGTCATTTCATGTGCCAGTCTTAAACGGGTTTTCCGAGTTAAAACGTGTATGTGTTAATCAGGGGCGTAACTAGGAAAGACTGGGCCCCATAGCAAACTTTTGACTGGGGCCCCCCCCTCCCCTGGGTGTCACACAACCCCCCTTGTAGATAGTGCCTTTTTTACAGCCCCCCCTGTAGATAACGCCATACAGCCCCCTGTAGATAACGCCATACAGCCCCCCTGTAGATAACGCCATACAGCCTCCTCTGTAGATAACGCCATACAGCCCCCTGTAGATAACGCCATACAGCCCCCTCTGTAGATAACGACATACAGCCCCCTTTGTAGATAACGCCATACATATCCCTCTGTAGATAGCGTCATACAGCCCCTCTGTGGATAACGCCATACAGCCCCCTCTGTAGATAACGCCATACAGCCCCCTCTGTAGATAGCGCCATACAGCCCCCTTTGTAGATAACGCCATACAGCCCCCTCTGTAGATATCTACAAAGGGGGCTGTATGGCGTTATCTACAGGGGGGACTCTGTATGGTGTTATCTACAGGGGGGGCTGTATAGCGTTCTCTACAGTGGGGGCTGTATGGTGTTATCTACAGAGGGGGCTGTATGGCGCTATCTACAGAGGGGGCTGTATGGCGTTATCTACAGAGGGGGCTGTATGGCGTTATCTACAGAGGGGGCTGTATGGCGTTATCTACAGAGGGGGCTGTATGGCGTTATCTACAGAGGGGGCTGTATGGCGTTATCTACAGAGGGGGCTGTATGGCGTTATCTACAGGGGGCTGTATGGCGTTATCTACAGAGGGGGCTGTATGGCGTTATCTACAGTGGGGGCTGTATGGCGTTATCTACAGTGGGGGCTGTATGGCGTTATCTACAGTGGGGGCTGTATGGCTTTCTCTACAGTGGGGGCTGTATGGCGTTCTCTACAGTGGGGGCTGTATGGCGTTCTCTACAGGGGGGCTGTATGGCGTTATCTACAGAGGCGGCTGTATGGCGTTATCTACAGGGGGGCTGTATGGAGTTCTCTACAGTGGGGGCTGTATGGTGTTCTCTACAGTGGGGGCTGTATGGCATTCTCTACAGGGGGGGGCTGTATGGAGTTATCTACAAAGGGGACTGTATGGCGTTATCTACAGAGGGGGCTGTATGACGCTAACGCCATACAGCCCCCACTGTAGAGAACGCCATACAGCACCCCTGTAAGTAACGCTATACAGCCCCCCCTGTAGGTAACGCTATACAGCCCCCCTTGTAGGTAACGCCATACAGCCCCCTGTAGGTAACGCTATACAGCCACCCCTGTAGGTAACGCTATACAGCCCCCCCTGAAGGTAACGCTATACAGCGCCCCCCTGTAGGTAACGCCATGCAGTTCCAACCCCCCAAAAAAATCCGACCTACAGTGTGTCCTACAAAAGACATGTATCCCCTATCCACAGGACCGAAAGTCCCCCGAAGTTCTCCATGACTAACCTCTGACTTCCGGCGTCTGCGCAGCTCAATAGAAATAAAAGGAGCACTGGTCACGCATGCGCACAAGCGCGACCGGCGCTCCATTAATTTCTACGGAGCCGCCGACACAGACTCCGGAAGTCCGAGGTTTGTGATGGAGAACTTCAGGGGACTTTCCCCTGTTCTCCCTATCAATGCCAGCGATCACACATGTATCCCCTATCCTGTGGATAGGGGATACATGTCTTTTGTTTAATGGCAGAGCGGGGAGATACCTCCCTGCTCTGCCGTAGTGTTCAGTGGCGTTGCGCTGTAGCAGCCATAACGGCTGCTAGCGGAGCCTCCGGCCATGGTGGGGCCCGTGCTGGCGGGCGACACGGGCCCCCTCATGCCGCGGGCCCCGTAGCAGACACTGGTGTTAATGTTAACAAACTTATCGAGACTTTCACAAGAAAAACAATGGTGTGCTTGGTTTTAACGTTACTTTATTCTTTCATGAGTTATTTACAAGTTTCTGACTACTTATAAAATGTGTTCAAAGTGCTGCCCATTGTGTTGGATTGCCAATGTAACCCTCTTCTCCCACTCTTCACACACTGATAGCAACACCGCAGAAGAAATGCTAGCACAGGCTTCCAGTATCCGTAGTTTCAGTTGCTGCACATCTCGTATCTTCACATCATAGACAATTGCCTTCAGATGACCCCAAAGATAAAAGTCTAAGGGGGTCAGATCGGGAGGCATTTCTTCTGCGGTGTTGCTATCAGTGTGTGAAGAGTGGGAGAAGAGGGTTGCATTGACAATCCAACACAATGGGCAGCACTTTGAACACATTTTATAAGTGGTCAAAAACTTGTAAATAACTCATGAAAGAATAAAGTAACGTTAAAACCAAGCACACCATTGTTTTTCTTGTGAAATTCTCGATAAGTTTGATGTGTCACATGACCCTCTTCCCATTGAAAAAACTAAAGTTGGATACAAAATGGCCGACTTCAAAATGGCCGCCATGGTCAACACCCAGCTTGAAAAGTTTCCCCCCTCCCATATACTAATGTGCCACAAACAGGAAGTTAATATCACCAACCATTCCCATTTTATTTAGGTGTATCCATATAAATTGCCCACCCTGTACTTAGTTTGCAAATTGGCCCTGTTTTCAGATGCTGCGGTTGGGCTCATGACTGGTGACGTCTCTCTCTCTGGCCACTGTGTTTATCATCAATTCTCTTCTGGGTATACGACATGTTACTAGTGACATGCCATCTATGGGCTGTGTATGGGCTTGAGAGAACAGCAGGGACCGCGTATGCTTGTTATACAGCCAAAAACGGTCCCTGCATGCGCGATCCCGGCTGTTCTCGATACTGACTGTATAACAGAACAGCCCATACACGGCACATCACTAGTAACGTGTCGTATACCCCGAAGAAAATTTATTATAAACACAGCGGCCAGAGAGTGATGTCACCAGTCATGCCCCCATCGGCAGTATCTGGAAATGGGGCCAATTTGCAAACTATAAGTACATTACAAATGTATTTACATTCATAAGTTAAAAGAATGAACACATACACGTTTTAACTCGGAAAACCCCTTTAACCGCTTCCCAACCGCCCACAGTAAATTCACGTCGGAGCTTGCTGGGCTCTGTGCAGCGCCAACGTGAATTCACGGCGGGTGTTAAAATCATGATCCGGTTGTCTCAGAGTAGCGCTGACACCCGTATCGCGCTGTTAACCCCTGCCTCTGGTCCCGGAGACATGATCGGGACCTGATATGTTAAGGTCCCGATCACATGTTCGCAGGGAAAGTTTGTTGTAGCAACGAACTGGAAAGTTTGTTACTATAACAAACTGGAAAGTTTGTTGCGACAACAAACTTTCCCGGGGACCGATTGCGGGTGCTGCAGTCGGTTGCATGGCAAAATGGGAGGCCATACAACAGCCTCCGGGTTTGCCATGTACGGCAGCCTATGAGTACCAGCCGGAGGCCGGTCCTCATAGGCTTCCTGTCAGTGTGACTCTCAGCGTCACATTGACAGTTTATAATACATTACACTACCTAGTATAAAGTAAAAAAAATAAGTAATAAAAATGTTTTCTAAAAGTGTAAAAATTAGTTATAAGTTACAAAAACAAAAAATGCTTTTCTTCCTATGATAAGACTTTTATTATAGAAAAAAAATGAAAATGTTAAAAAAAAGTACACATATCTGGTATCACCGCGTTCATAACAACCCAAACTATAAAACTATAATATTATTTTTCCTGCACGGTGAACACCGCAAAAAAAATAATTAAAAAACAATGTTAGAATTACTATTGTTTTGGTCATCACCCCTCCCAAAATATAGAATAAAAAGTGATCAAAAAGTCGCATGTACCCCAAATTAGTACCAATAAAAACTACAACCCGTCCTGCAATAATCAAGACCTTACACAGCTTTTTTTGACTGAAAAAGAAAAAAGTTATGGCTCTCAGAATATGGTGACACAAAAAAAAAAATAATTTTATCGAAAAGTGATTTTATTGCGCAAACGCCATAAAACATAAAAAAATGATATACATATGGTATCGCCATAAGCGTATCGACCCGCAGAATAAAGTAAAATGTAATTTATAGCGCACGGTGAAAACTGTAAAAAACATTGTCAAAATTAGTTTTGTCACTTTGCTTGCCAAAAAAAAATCTAATAAAAAGTGATAAAAAAATCACATCTACCCAATAAAAACTACGTATTGTCCCGCAACAAATAAGCTCTCACTCAGTTCTGGGGAAGAAAAAATAAAAAAGTTCTGGCTCTTAGAATATAGCGACAGAAATTGTGCAGTGTCCAAAAGCGGATAAGATCGGGCGCCAATTATCAGTGCGACAACGGCCACATATCTATGAATTATTATTTATTTACCACATTATTATACCCTCTTATTATTATGCCCTGATGTACTCTGCCCAGCTTACATATACCCCCACAGTATAAACTGAAATACCAGCAAAACCCCAAACAGAAGTATTACCAAGCAAAATCTGCTCTCCAAAATCCAAGTGGCGCTCCTTCCGTTCTGAGCTCTGCCGTGAGTCCAAACAGCAGTTTATTACCACATATGGGGTATTTACGTAATCGGGAGAAGTAGGTTTACAAGTTTTGGGGTGCTTTTTCTTCTTTATTCCTTGCAAATATTAAATTTTTTTTTATATTTTTGCAGAAAAAAAGTAGATTTTCACTTTCACAGATAAACTCCTATAGATATAGCAAAAGACCTGTGGGGTCAAGATGCTAACTATACCCCTAGATAAATTCCTTGAGGTGTGTAGTTTCCAAAACGGTGTCACTTTTGGGGGATTTCCACTGTTTTGGCATCGCAAGACCTTCAAACCTGACATGGTGCCTAAAATATATTCTAAACAACGGAGGCCCCAAAATCCACTAGGTGCTCCTTTGCTTCTGAGGCCTGGGTTTCAGTACATTATCATACTAGAGCCACATGTGAGATGTTTCTAAAAACTGAATCTGGTCAATAAATATTGAGTTACGTTTCTCTGGTAAAACCTTCTGTGTTACAGACATTTTTTTTATTACAAATGAATTTCAGCAAAAAAAATTAAATTTGTAAATTTCCCCTCTTAATTCCTGTGAAACGCCTAAAGGGTTAAGAAACTTTCTGAATGCTGTTTTGAATACTTTGAAGGGTGCAGTCTTTAAAATGGGGTATTTTATGGGGTCTATCTAGTACATCAGGCCCTCAAAGACACTTCAGAACTGAACTGGTCCTGTAAAAAGAGCCTTTTGAATTTTTCTTGAAAATGTGAGAAATTGCTGCTAAAGTTCTAAGCCTTGTAACGTCCTAGAAAGATAAAATAATGTTAAAAAAAACTATGCAAATATAAAGTAGACGTATGGAATATGGGAAATAGTAACTATTGAGTGTGGTATTACTATCCGTTTTACAAGCAGATACATTTAAAATGAGAATAAGCAATGAATTTATTGACCAAATTTTACCACTAACATTAAGTACAATATGTCACAAGAAAACATTCTCAGAATCGCATGGATAGGCAAAAGCATTCCAGAGTTATTACCACATAAAATGACATGTCAGATTTGAAAAAATGGGGCTGGTCCTGAAGGCCAAAATGATTAAGCCGCACGCATCTCTGGTCATCAGCGCGCCAGTAACTGAAATGAGCTGGTGTAGATTTACATAATAATTCATGCCAGATTCTGGTTTAAATCATGGTAAATTTGTAAGGCAAATCCCTTTTGCAAAGCCAGAGTAAAATTATTTTTTTTACATAAAGTCCCGGGTTTGGGGGTGTGTGTGGGTGTGTGTGTGTGTGTGTGTGTGTGTATGTCAGCATATTTATGTATTTGGGGATTTGAATCCACACAAAGGCCTCAATGACAGCAGAGCACAGGAAATGTCATTAGATTTTCTCAGGTGTAATAAATATATATATATATATATATATATATATATATATATATATATATATATATATATAATGTGATAGACCATGTGGAGAGGTTGTGGATGAGGTCTATATTTCCCCAAGATTTCTGTCTTCTGCTCTCTGAAAACAACCAGAGACTAAATTCAGCAGAGAATGTGGTCCTCCCTCTGCAATAGGTTTTATCTAAAACCTGGAAAAGGGCCTGGTTGTTGGAGTGGGGAGAGATGGTGGGTCCCCACTCCATCCACACAGTCCTGGTCTTGGGCTGTCTAGCTATTAATCAGGGATCAGGTGTGATAGCCCTTTAAAAAGGCTGCAGTTCAGTCACACTCTCTCTCAGCCTTGGAAGAGGAGCTTGTGAGAGCAAACCGACTGCGGTCATAACAGGTTGTATGTCTGTATGGTTTATCGTGCCAGGCATTAGGCCTGCACTGTGTTAGTTAGGATACCTGACTGTATAGTTAGTGCCGGACAGGCATAGAGTTTTCTTTTTGTTTGTTTTCTTTTTATTCATGTACAACCTGTAAATAAAACTGGCTGAGGCCAGTAGTACCACATCTTTGCTGTGTGGACTGAAATTTACAGGCGTGTTTAATACCGAGTGCACGTCTACTCCAGGAGACGACTGTTCCGCTACCTCATTCCCTTACAATATATATATATGTCTAAAATAAGCTTTTTAATTTTCTTCTGGTACGTCTGGGGTGCTCTTGGTAATTTAGAATAGCCCTCAATGTCTGATAGGTAAAACATATATCGGAGACTCCTTACTGTGTATCAGACAAAGGGAGGGAGACCCCGCTTGCGGGAGTCATGGATACCGCGGACACGGACCATGGAACGCATAATGGAACGCACTAACAGCTAGCGTTGTATGGGCATGTGGGAGTCATGACAACAATTATGTCTGATACACAGTAAGGAGTCTCCGATATGTTTTATTTTTTGCATCTCATCTATTCATCCATGTAGGGTCTCCACTCCCGTTTTTATAAAACATTTTTATACAATTTATAAAATATGAATTGTTCGAGTTCTTCTAACATGAACCAAATGGAATCGATAGGCATCGCATCTATCATATGATTTATTTATGTTATGTATTGACCATTAGTTTGCCACATTGTTTTTTTACCAACCATGTAATTACTGGTTACTCTGACTCTTTGACCTTTCCTTGTTTTGGCGGTTTTTTCTACTGCCACGTCTGAATTGGCCCTATTATTGTTCACCTGCCTGTGTGTATGTATGTGTATGTGTGTGTATATATATATATATATATATATATATATATATATATATATATATATATATGTGTTCTTTCACTGTATGTTTTATCTGCCTGAGGAAGACGCCAGTCCGGTGTTGAAACGCGTAGCACATTGTTTACCTTGCTTTTATGCAATAAACCAACTGTTCATTTACAACCAAGCAGCGCCTACAGTATCCCTCTTTTTTTGTTTTGTTTCTATGCATTTTCCAGACAGCAGCAGGGCAGGCTCGGCTGGGACTAGGCAGCAGGCAGACGTCAGGCGAGGTGAAGCAGGCCAGACGTGAATACAGCATGACACGACTTTGGCACAGCACAGTGCTCGACCAGGAAGGTATAGAATGCTAGGAACAGGAACTGTAACAGGTACAGGTAACACACTAGGAGGCCATCACATAGACAGACTAGGAATACACAACAAAGCTCAGGCGTGGGAGGATGGGGCTGGGACCTTCTTATAGCCCAGTGTGCTCTGAAGCAATCAGCTCAACTACCAACATGCGTGCGCTCCGGCTTCTCAAGTCTGGACTGAGCTCGTGAGCGCACCCTGGTGGTCACTGTGGAGCAGGACGGCCGTATGTGCAGACATCTCTTGAGAGAAGGCTGTCGACTGGATGGAAGGAGTTCATTGTCAGCGACCACGGACGTTACAGTATGTATGAGTTTGTAGGTATACGTGTAAGTGTGTGTGTGTAGGTATGTGTGTGAGTTTGTAAGTGTGTGTATGAGTGTGTAGGTATATGTATTAATGTGCAAGTGTGTGTAAGTTTGTAGTTATATGTAATTGTGTGTGTGTGTGTGTATATATATATATATATATTTATATCTGTGTGCATGTGGATATATGATTCTCGTGTACATATGATACTGTAAGGGCATAATCACATATTGTAGTTTTGCAGCAATGATTTAAAAACTGTTTTTGCTGTGCTTTTGTGTAATTAGTGGCAAAACCGTGATGTGTAGAGTATATAGTGTGTATTAGTGGTATTATGTGTGTAGACAGTATTTTGTGCGTAGTGTATGTTGCGATATTATAGGTGTATATAGCGGTATTATATGTAAGTATAGTATATAGCAGTATAATTGTAATGATAGGGGTAGGGAAACGGACAAGTGAGCCCTAATCTACCCGCCACTCTGTCCCTGCCTACTTGCAACGACCCACCCTAGGCGACGGGGTACAACTGGGCGGCGGTCCCTACGCTCAGTAAGTGCACGAGACAAAACATACAAGGGAATATAAAGCAAAGGGAAAGGGGCGGTTGCCCACGGCAACAAAGTGAGCAACAGAGTGGTGAACGAGCCAAGTCAAACCAGGAGAGCACGAGGTACCAAACGCAGAGCAGAAGAGTAGTCAGAAAGCCAGGGTCAGAATGGAGCAGGATCAAATTGTTAGGAGCTGTAGCTGGGCCAGGAAACCACACGGAAAGAATCACAAGCAAGGAGGAAAAGGAAAGGCAGGTATAAATAGACAGAGGGCGGGAGCTAGCTGAGTCTGGCCAGGCTGCAATAGGCTCTCCCACTCCTAAGCCTGCCAGCCTGAGTGGTGGAAGCTGGAGTCAGTCTCAGAGAGATAGACTCAGGTGAAGACTGATTACCTAAGGAAGTTAACCCCGAAGCTGTGCCTGGCAGATCCTTTACAATAATAGTGTGTAGTGAATATAATGGTATATGTGTACAGTATATAGCAGTATATTTTATACAAACTATACATAGTGGTATTATGTGTGTACAATATATAGTGGTGTTATATGTGTGTAGAGTATAAAGTGATTATATTAATTATATTTACAGCATATGTTGGACTTTATATGTACAATATATGGCAGCATTAAATATGTATGTATGTATGTATGTATATATATATATATATATATATATATATGCACAGACACGCAGTACGTGGGGGTATTATTCATATGTACTGTATTATTAATGTGTACTGTATATGGCGGTATTATATATGTATACATTTTACAGATGTATGTCTGTATAAAGTAAATGGCAGCATTATTTATATGTACAGGATATACTGGTGTTATTTATCTGAACAGTATATGGTGGCACTATTTCTGTGGAAGGTATGTAATATGGGATGGGACACCAAAACAATTCTGCACAGGGCGCCCTCTAGCCTAAGGCCGACCCTGGCCATAACATTTGTATTTTTCCATCAATAGAGTAGAGTGAGGGCTTATTTTTTGCGGGAGGAGTTGTAGTTTCCATTGGCACCATTTATGGTACCATATAATGTACTGGGAAACAGAAAAAAAATTATTGTGCGCTGAAATTGGAAATTAATTTGATTCCTGCATTGTTTTATGGCTTTCGTTTTACGGCTTTCACTGTGCAGTAAAAATGACAACTTTTACTCCGCAGCTCAATACAATTACGGTGATATCAAATTTCTAGAGTTTTTTTTTTAAATATTTTACTACTTTTACAAAGAAAAAACTATTTGTTAAAAAAACAAATTGTTTAGTGTCGCCATATTCTGAGAGTCATAACTTTTTTATTTTGTGTGGATTGAGCTGTGTGAGGGCTTATTTTTAGCGGGACGTGCTGTCGTTTGTAATGATACAATTTTGTTTTTTTGGTACATTCAGCTTTTTGGTCACTTTTTATTATATTTTTTTTGAGAGCTAAGGAGACCAAAAAACAGCTATTTTGGCGGTTTACATTTTTTTGTTTTTCACGGCGTTCCCCATGCAAGTTAATCAATGGTATATTGTAATAGTTTGGACTTTTATGGATGCTGTGATAGCAATTTTGTTTATTTTTTTATTTTTTACATTACTTCACAGGAAAAATGGAAAAGTTTTTTTTTTTAATTTGTTTTTCATTACTAATAACTTTCTTAAACTTGTTTTTTACACATTTTATTAGCCCCCCCCTAGGGGACTTGAACCAGTGATCGTTGGATCGCTGGTACAATACACTGCAATACTAATGTATTACAGTATATTATCATTTTTCAGGCTTCTGTTAAGCCCTGCCACAGGCAGGGCTTAACAGAGGCAGAGTGAAGGCAGTCCTGTGGGCCTTCATTAGGCCCCGGGGCTGCCATGACTACCATCATCACCCCCGATCACATTGCAGAGGGGGCGATGAGCTGTCAGAGGGGGCTCCCCCCTCTATTCAATGCCTCAGATGCTGCAGTCACGACTGACTGCAACATTTGAGGGGTTAAAAGGAAAGGAACAGCGCGATCGCCATTCCCAGCCATAAGTACGGGTGTCAGCTGTAATAAATACACAGCTGACACTCGCTGAGTATGGAGCGTGCTCATGGGCTGAGCGCGCTCCATACTTCCCTATGACACTTATCATGTGCATGTATGTGATAATGCGTCATGGGGTTAAAGTTTGGTCATTTTAATCAATTCAAAAGTGTCTCTGTTTACATGTTTTGTGTGAAATACTTAAAATTCTACTAGTAACTGTACCTTGGTATTTAGTTAACGAGCATTTCCATATTAAATCAGAAACTTAGTCCATTAGTTGTCTTATTAAGATTTAAAAAAAAAAATCTGTAGTTATCTTGGTTTTCAACGTGGTTAACAAATGCTGGGTGACTAACACTGAGGCTGGGTTCACACGACCTATTTTGAGGCGTAAACGAGGCGTATTTTGCCTCGTTTTACGCCTGAAAATAGGGCTACAATACGTCGGCAAACATCTGCCCATTCATTTGAATGGGTTTGCCGACGTACTGTGCAGACGACCTGTAATTTACGCGTCGTCGTTTGACAACTGTCAAACGACGACGCGTAAATTGACTGCCTCGGCAAAGAAGTGCAGGGCACTTCTTTGCAACGTAATTTGAGCCGTTCTTCATTGAACTCAATAAAGAGCAGCTCAAGATTTACGAGCGTCACAGACGCCTCGTATATTACGAGGAGGAGCATTTACGTGTGAAACGAGGCAGCTGTTTTCTCTTGAAAACAGTCTGTCTTTTCACACGTAAATGCCTGCTATCGTGTGCACATACCCTAACTTCCACAGGTTCTTGGAAGGTACTGATTTTCCTTGCGTTGACTCAGGTGGTGGGAGTCTTAAGGGCAATGCTCCCTTGGAAAAGTATACAAAATAGCTCTCCTCCAGAAGGAAGAAAACGGGTAACGCGTAGGTCAATGTCCAACCGTTTATAGAGCTTTGAAACATGACTCCAGTTTATAGCCAAACCAAACACACCCATCTGTTAACAGCACTGTTCTGGAGTTGTTGCACTCATCCGTAGAGTAGGGTTCTTGTTGAGAGATGTCCTTGAAACCGCTCTTAGAAGATACCGATTCTGCTTGCGGAGATGCAGCTGGTAGGGAGTCAAAAGGCAATGCTCCCTGGGAAAAGTATGAAAAATAGCTCTCCTCCAGAATGATGAAAACTGTCTGTCCGTAAACCTATAGGTGGCTACCAGATATTGATTTACAGAGCTGTTTTTCATTACACAGATGGTGTCATTACAGGGGTGGTCACCCAGCATTTCACAGACCCTGAATGGTACATAAATCTGATTTATTTATTTTTTATGCAGAGTTACATCCCTATTCTCCTTAGTCTTTTTCAGTGTGCCAGAAGTCACTGCTCTGGAATACAGAACAATAGGGATAAACTGTCCTATATGTTCCACCCAAATAGAAGAATGCATTGAAACTGAACAGAAGAAAATGGGATTATGGGAGAGACGGGAAATGGAGTTTAAATGGTAAGATGAGTTAAGTGTTTTTATATAACACATATCACCAGGTAGTATCTGCATATTTATGAAAGACCACCTTAGTCTTCTGAACTCTTAGTTTTCCGACATGTCTATTTCTCCATTGTGAAAAGGTTAAATTTCATACATCAGAAAAAAATCAATGAACCAAGGGCTACACGGCCTTCAGTCTGTGAGTGATCTGAATGAAGAGCAAACCTACTATTATCATATCATATCACATCTGCTAAGCCTCAAACCTGTGTTTCAGGCCTGGTTGTCATAAAGCTGTAATTAAAGACGGTATTATTAACCTCTGATCTGGTTGTTTCTAACTTTTTGGTGCTTGAATCTGCTACACAGGTCTTGAATTGAATATAAAGAACCCTTCATATTGTAAGCAGATAGAATTTCAATCTGCTGACTGATCATACTGCTTGTTATACTATAAAATGACTTGGCACATTATCTGCCAGTTCTCTGCTCTTTTACATCATATACAGATGTTCTACATCTGTATCCTGTATCTGCCACACCAATGAACACTAAGTCAGAACTAATATTGATAATCCTATTTTGTCTTAGAGGGACTAGAATAAAAAAATATATAAATCTAAATGTTTAACATTTTTATATAATGGAGATAGACCCCTTTAAATCAGGGCACACACCCTTCTGCTGCAGGTCTATCTAATGGACACTAAATAAGAATTCATAATCATATTTCGTCTTAGGCCTCATGCACACAACCGTTAAAAATCTTCATAATTGCGGACCGTAATAAGGTCCGCAATTACGGAAACGTCTGGTTCTATTGGCCGCGGACACCTTTCCGTATCGCTACGGATAGGTGTCCGTGCCGTAGAACTGTGGCGGAAATTATGGAGCATGTCCTACTTTTCGTTTTTTCTGGGCCGTGCTCCAATACTTTGTATGGGAGAACGGCCCGCCCGCCGGCTGTGATTACGGGCATGGCCATGTGCATGAGGCCTTAGAGTGGACTTGAATAAAATAAAATCCAATCCAAAGCAACATGGACCCATATTTCAGTATTATCCACTGTTTTTGTATCAAGGAAAAATGCATAAAAATGTACGACTTTATCTAGTGTTTGTGTCAACAACTTTAATACAATTTCTACTCCTAAGGTCTCATTTTCTTTTGATCTATTTGCAGATTGGTCTTCTACAAAGAGGAGTGGAAGATATCATGGAGTAAACCATGATATTGTTAATGAGTGTGGTTACTTACAGACAGAAGTCAACAAAATCGAAACGCAGGGCAGATGTCAACAATGAAGTGTCAGACGTGAATTTCTGAGATAATCCAACACTGCCTTTTATATTTAATAGATAGTTGAAAATTACAAGTTAAAGGGAATGCGTCATCAGAAAATGACCTATTGTTCAAATCAAGTTCATATGTAAAAAGTGTTTTTTTAAGAATTTTTTGATTGTTTTAATTTTCTATGTCATTATCTATATTAAAAAATAATCGTAAAAACTTTCAGTTTTCACTCTGGTCACTGATCGTCACAATAGACTGGCACTTCCTGTTCTGTAAAGATCACTTCTCAGCAGTCATCTCATTATCATCATAGGAAGGATTACGATGAAAGGGAACACCTATATGTAGAGATAATATAGGATCCACCATTGATAATAGGTGATGGACACAGATCCTCTCCTATCCCTTCCTGCACAATGATCTCTACACCAATTACAGAGCATGACTAGAAAACTCTCCCATAGAAGTCAATGGTTCCAGACAATTGTTTCATATAGTCCATGTGGCTGCTGTAAAGCATATCTCTAAATGCTGTTAACAGCAGCTCAGGCAAGATGGCTGCCCTTATAATCATCTAAAGGAAATAAAATTAAAAAATCTACAATCAAAAAATAAAAACAGATTATAAAAAACAATATGTTTCACTATCTGGTTTTGAATAGTAGAACCAAATATATAGGTCATGCAGTCCCTTTAAGTTATTTCATTAGCTCAGTCCCTTGCATGCAATATCAGAGAAAGGAGGCAGCTGCTTTTAGAGTGGTAGTGGACCCCTAATCTACTGGGCCCCTGGGGAGCAGCACAAGCTACACAAATAATACGTCCGCCCCTGCGCCATACCTTAGTAAAAAATCTTCTAATAAGTCAGGGGCTTGCCATTTGCATAGAGAATGTGCTTTATTGCACTGTCCTACATTTATCTTCTTATTTCTGTCAGGTACATTGTTTTTTATAAAGACCTTGTGTGGATCCAAATCACCATCTACATCAATGTTCACATACAAACACCTATAACTGCTGCTATTCAAACTATTTAGGATGTGGCTAGATGATGATCTGAATCCACATAAGGTCTAAACTTTGCAATTACGAGTGGGTTTAAACACCACACTCTTGTTTTCTCACATAGTGGGGCCTTTGGAGAGGGATCCCTGTATAGGTTCTAATCAAACCTTAAAATAAAGGATTCAGTCAAACTGCGCTGGGCCTATTTTCTCCAGGAGCCCAATAGCAATCACATGGTCTGCCTCTATGGAACATACATACGCCCTTGTAGTTAGGCAAATTTCATGTAATTTTTAAACTTGCAAGAAGCAGCCTGGCCTAGCCAGTGTATCCTATCAGAGATTACGTTTTCAAATACAGCAATACGACATATTACATAGAATTTTGTGTACATAGTCACGCAAGGTCCTCAAGGGTACAACTATATGGGGTAAACACCACTCCACAGCTTAATGTCCCACTTGTCCCTCACTCAGGCTACAAATTAAGCATAACACATACCCCAAACAGTCCACACACCCAGGAACACTAATGCTGCACCACTTATTGAATATTGGCGATAAATCCCAGCACGACACACAACGTACTCACAAGTACATACTGCAGTCTAGAGTCAGGTAACATGGTAAAGCCACAACTTGCACTCTATGGAGACATTTTAAGGCTCTTTAGGACAAAGGGCAAATCTATTAAAGTTTTAGACTTACATATATGAACAGTGCTTAAGAGGTACAAACAGGGGCGGATTAAGGGTACCATGGGCCCCGGGCACTTTTTCAGGTCTGGGCCCCCACCGAACTCCGAAGACGCTGCACCATATATATTTGCAGATTTCTGTTTAGGCGGCCACAGATATGGCACGGTTTTAATTTAGCTGTAAAAGCAGAATGAGCCATATAGAAGAAAGGAAGCAGAATACTTTGAGACACTGAAGTGGTCAGGAGCTTTATAACTTTTTTTATTTTTACAACAATGGAGTGGTGTGTGAAGGATTATTTTTTTGCGGGAGGAGTTATAGTTTTTATTGACACCATGTAAAGTACCATATAATGGGTGAATTGGAAAAAACTGAGATTCCTACATGGTTTTTTGGGTTTCGTTTTTACTGTATATATTTACCTTCTCTTAAGGTAAAAGTAGATTTAACATATACTTTTACCTTAAGAGTAGGTAAATATATACAGACCCAGAACCAAGCTCAGCACATATATACAGCCCCAGGACCAAGCTCAGTACATATATACAACACCAGAACCAAGCTCAGTACATATATACAGCACTAGAACCAAGCTCAGTACATAAATACAGCACCAGAACAAAGCTCAGTACATATATACAGCACTAGAACAAAGCTCAGTACATATATACAGCACCAGAACCAAGCTCAGTACATATGTACAGCACCAGAAGAAATACAGTTAACTACAGAGATCATTTGCAAATTCAGTTTAAACCCTGCTGTATAAATTTGTACGACATAAAACGACAACTCCCAGTATAGCCTGAACAATGGTTAGGATATGCCGGGAGTTGCTGTTTAACAAAAAAGAATGCTACCATCCGTTATCTCGCTGCAGATCATACAGTGACTACAGAACTGATCAGTCACAGGGAGAATAAACATTTACATTGAAAGACTCACAGGTGAAGTCTCAGATTCTTTTTCGTTCTTTTTCTCTTTTCTTCTCCATCCGGTCCAGACCTCTATGATGACTTCTCTCGGGCACGGCCCATTTATGCAGTTCACAGCTCAGATGTCTTCGGCTCCTCACTTTTCGAACATTTCCGCACCTGTAAACTAAGATAAAATTCTCATTATGCCACACTCTATGCTCCTAAATATAATAGTGTCATACAATGAATATAATAGTACTATACACTTTACTCCTGAATATAATAGTATTATACACTGCGCCCCTGAATATAATAGTACTATACACTGCGCCCCTGAATATAATAGTACTATACACTGCGCCCCTGAATATAATAGTACTATACACTGCGCTCCTAAATATAATAGTACTATACACTGTGCCCCTGAATATAATAGTGCTATACACTGCGCCCCTGAGTATATATATATATGTATGTGTGTGTATGTCTGTGTATATGTGTGTATAGCAGACAGCATATCTATAGCACAACGACCCTATAAACTATGGATAGGATTAGATAGAGTGGCTCAGCACAGTATCACACATGATAGGATTATATACAGTAGCTCAACAGACAGTATCACACATTATAGGATTAAATACAGTAACTCAACAGACAGTATCACACATGATAGGATTAGATACAGTGGCTCAGCAGACAGTATCACACATGGTAGGATTAGATATAGGGACCAGCTCGCTGACATTGCAGTTCCAGCGTAGAAAAGGTAAGTATAAGAATTGTTTTGCTTTTTTATGTGTTACTAATTATTTTTGTGTGTTTGTGTTATTTTACAGGTTCGGTTGTTGGACTACGTCAGATTCGAGGACTACTTCAATGACAGCGTTTTTTATTCTCAATAAAATGGTTAAGGTTGTGTTTGTTTTTTTATTTCAATAAAATACTTTTTCTATGTCCTTGTATTTTTTTAAACTTTATTATTACCGCCTTATTAATAGCTGCTGGCTGATTGACAACATCCATTACTAAGGCGAGGCTTAATGTTAGCAGGCGCAGAGGCTAACACTAACCCCCATTCCCCCGATACACACCGCTACCAGTGGTACTGGGAAGAGCCGGGTACGAACCAGTACCCCACCATCTGTAGTGATCTGTAGTGATGGTCGGGTACTGGGTCAGCCACAGGCTGGTAATATCAGCCTGGGAAAGGCCAAAAACAGTGACCCTTCCCCTCCTGGTAATGCTAGGCTGCTGCTGTTGTATCTGGCGGGGTCCCCTCCATTTTTCATAACCAGACAGATACAAGAAAGCAGCAGCAGGTTAACATTACCAGGGGGGGAAGGGCCACAGATTTTGGCCTTTCCCAGCCTAATAATACCAGCATGCGGCGGCCCCATTACCCGACCATCACTACAGATGGTCAGGTACTGGATCGTACCCGGCTTTTCCCGACACCCCTGATGGCAGTGGGTACCGGGGTAATAATGGGGGTTAGTGATAGCCTCTGCACCAGCTAACACTAAGCCTCGCCTTAGTAATGGACGCTGTCAATCAGCCGACGGCCATTACTAAGTCGGTAGTAATAAAGTTTAAAAAAACAAACAAAGACTTGAAAAAATATTTTATTGAAATAAAAACCACCCAGACAACCCTCATTAACCATTTTATTGATAATAAAAAACGCCGCCATCTAAGTAGTCCTCGAATCCAACGTAGTCCAACGACCGAACCTGTAATAAAACACAACAAAAACGATTAGTAACACATGTGGTAGGCTTAGGTACAAGGCCCATGTGTGATACTGTCTGTCAAGGCAGGCTTAGATTCAGGGTCCAGCAGACAGTAATCTTAAACAATACATGTGGTAGGCTTATATACAGGGCCCATCAGACAGGATCACACATGGGCCATGTATCTAAGCCTACCATGTGCTTATGTAAAATGCTTAGATACAGGGCCCAGCAGACAGGATCACACAATCTGCAACATCGTAGGCTTAAAGGGATTGTCCAGTCCCTAAACATTGATGGCCTATCCTCAGTATAGGCCATAAATAGCTGATGGGCCCGGGTCTGTCTCCCGGGACCCGCCAATCACCTGTTTTGAAGGGGCCGTAGCGCTGGTACGACAGCTGCTTCCCCTTCATTTCCCTTACTGGCTCACACTGTGAATCGCCGACACGGATTCACAATGTGAGCAAGTGACCGGAATGAAGGGGAAGCAACAGCTCTCGTACGAGCGCTGTGGCCCCTTCAAAACAGGTGATTGGCGGGGGTCCTGGGAGTCGGACCCCACCAATCAGCTTCAAGCAGACAGGGATATTAAACGTACCCTCCTCTTCAGCCGAAGCGGATATCCTGACTCTATCCAGGATCAGGATGCAGTGCGTGGCGCATAGTGTTGTGACGTCATGCGCTGCGCACCGGAAACAGGAAGGTAAGTACTGTAGTTACTATAGTAATGGGCCCACGGCTCCAGTTACTATAGTAACATTTTATTGATGTAGTGCGGCCCCTATAGCTACGCCACTGGTTGGGTGAGAGGTCCCGCTTCACTCCGCTTCTCTGAAATGGCTGTAATTTTAATAGCTGGTAAGGGAGAACCGGGGTGAACTGGGCCCCCTTCCAGCCTCAGGCCCCGGGCACTTGCCCAGATTGCCCTCATTATAATCCGCCCCTGGGTACAAAAGAAAAATAAAGAAATAAGAGTATAACATAAATGTACAAAAACAGTTGCAAAAATAACTAGGAGAAAGAACAGAAAAGTACAATAATTTTACAATGTCTTTCTGTGTGGTAAAGGCCTTTGTCTGCTCCCAGGGACATGGGCAGCAAACCTACAAAAGTTTAATTCGATTAGGTCCCCAACTTGTGGTAGATAGAAAGGATGGTCCTCCTCCCTCGGTCAGCCCTCTGGGAGGATGCTTCATTACCAAGGCATTAGTATACCTAAAAGCTGCCTACCTTTTCCACTGGCAATTAAGAAACAGTGAAACCTCTCCAAAAAGCTACCCTTTATCCAGACCAAATTTATTGTGACAGATTTTTAAGTTCCATCATATAATATGCATACTGGCAATATTCTTTGAGTGTACCATCCTCTTGAAGACCTTTTTTTAATGCAATTCTGGGTTCATAGAAGTTTCACTGCATTATGTAATGTTACACCATCCCCATATGGAAGACGTTCCATTGACAAGAATAAGTTTATAAATCATATTTTATCCTGACGATCACATACATACTAAACACGATGGGTTTGTACGTAACAGAAAGGCAGGAGATAATAAAGCCGGAGCTAGCAGTATTACAGTTCGTCGTTTATACTTCATGGAAAACTTGAGACATAGATACCAAGGTTCTGGTAATTACCCAGAGAAGAAAAGCTTAAAAGCATATTTAACTAAATCTATTAGCAGATATATTTATCAACTAGACTTCCTTACACAATTACAACAGCGAAACACCTTAGAACCACTACACAGCCAGATGTTCATTGTATTACAAAAAGAGAGGTCTGGGCTAGGGGTGTTTATCGTGGCATGCAGTTTGGGAGTTCGGAGTTGGCGCCGGAAATGGATGTTTGTGACATAATTTATCACTTTATCTCCAGATTAGGGTATGGAGAGATTACAAAAACATTCAAAAAAATGACATCCCAAAAGTCTAGTTTTACTACAGATAGGTCCAGGGCTGATTCCTCTTTTCACGTCTAGATTTCAGCACCACTCTTTGTAGACAGCACGTCCTCCTATCGGAACTTTCTGCAGAATTAAACAGCACACGCAGCCTTGTGGCTGGAAACGCAGTGACCATTGTAAACTACACATTATTGAACTGAGTACCAACAAAGTTTCCTCCGAAAGGCCAGTACCAATCCAGTATAAGTGCCACATTTGCTAAAAGTTTTGGCAGCAGTGTAGAATATGAGAATTTGTAAGGTACAATATTCACCTAGACAGCATTGTATTTGCATTTCACACATAGGAAACATTAGCTATGCTGCAGTTAGCATACAGTATGTTCACACTTTCCAAGCTAATTGTAGTTGTTGTTAGTGTATGAAAAGGAATAAGTCCTTTTGGTTAGAATAAGCTGCACAAAATTGACTGTTTTATTGACCTATGCATTGCTCAAGCATATTGACAGCAGGCATATTCACAGTTATTGTTAGTACTTATAAATGAAGTCTTCAAATTATCCGCAGACATATTCTGCACACACAAGTCAGATGTAGCAGAGCTCTTTTCATATTTATTCTCCATATTGGACTTTTATTTTACCCCACAACTGTAATGACAGGGGGGTAGGGAAACAGACAGTGAGCCCTAATCTACCCACCACTCAGTCCCTGCCTACTTGCAACGACCCGCCCTAGGCGACGGGGTACAACTGGGCGACGGTCCCTACGCTCAGTAGGTGCACGACAGACCAACGGACAAGGGGACACAAGCAAAGGGAAATGGGGCAGTTGCCCACGGCAACACCGTGAGCAACAAGAGAGGTGAACGAGCCGAGTCAAACCAGGAATGTACGAGGTACCAAACGCAGAGCAGGAGAGTAGTCAGAAAGCCGGGGTCAGTATGAAGCAAGGTCAAATAGCTAGGAGCTGCAGCAAGGCAAGGAAACCACACGAGAAGAATCACAAGCAAAGGAGGAACAGGAAAGGCAGGTATAAATAGACAGAGGGCGGAACTAGCTCCATCTGGCCAGGCTGCGATAGGCTCTCCCACTCCTAAGCCTGCCATCCTGAGTGGTGGAAGATGGAGTCAGTCTCAGAGACATAGAACCAGGTGCAGACTGATTACCCATGGGCGTATACACAGAAGTGCCTGGCAGATCCTTTACAGTACCCCCCCTTTTATGAGGGGCCACCGGACCCTTTCTAAGTGGACCTGGTTTATTGGGGAAACGAAGGTGGAACTTCCTGACCAATACCCCAGTGTGAACATCCCGGGCGGGTACCCAAGTCCTCTCCTCGGGCTCGTATCCTCTCCAATGGACCAGGTACTGAAGGGAGCCTTGGACCATCTTGCTGTCCACAATCTTGGCCACCTCGAATTCCACCCCCTCAGGGGTGAGAACGGGAACAGGAGGTTTCCTCGAGGGAGCCCAGGACGGGGAGCAGCGTTTAAGGAGGGAGGCATGAAACACGTCGTGTATACGAAAAGATGGCTGCAACTCCAGTCGGAAGGAGACAGCATTGAGGACTTCAATGACCTTATACGGCCCTATAAACCGGGGAGCAAACTTCTTGGACGGGACCTTAAGGCGCAAGTTCTTAGATGATAACCACACCAGATCCCCGACCATAAACAAGGGGTTAGCAGAACGTCTTCCATCAGCCTGAGTTTTTTTGTATACTCTGGGACGCCTCTAGGTTCTTCTGAACCTGGGCCCAGACTATGCACAGTTCCCGATGAACGACCTCTACCTCGGGATTGTTGGAACTACCAGGTGAAACTGAGGAGAACCGTGGATTAAAGCCAAAATTACAGAAAAAGGGGGAGACCCCTGACGAGTTACTGACCCGGTTATTAAGGGAAAATTCGGCGAGGGGAATGAATGAGACGCAATCATATTGACAGTCAGAGATAAAACACCTTAAATATTGTTCTAGAGACTGATTAGTTTCAGGATGGAAGGCAGAGGAGAAGGACAGATCAATCTCCAACTTTTTACAGAAGGCTCTCCAAAACAATGAAACAAATTGTACCCCTCTGTCCGAAACAATATTGACAGGGACCCCATGGAGACGCAGGATGTGTTTGACAAACAAGGTAGCTAACGTCTTAGCATTGGGTAGTTTCTTGAGGGGCACAAAGTGGCACATCTTACTGAAGCGGTCTACTACCACCCACACCACCGACTTGCCTTGAGATGGAGGCAAATCGGTGATAAAATCCATGGAGATATGTGTCCAAGGTCCCTGGGGAATGAGCAAAGAACGTAGTAAGCCCGCTGGTCGGGACCTGGGAGTCTTGGGCCTGGCACAAACCTCACAAGCGGCGACGTAGGCCTTAACGTCTTTAGGCAACGCAGGCCACCAATAGCTTCTGGCAATGAGGTGTTTGGTACCCAGGATGCCTGGATGACCAGATAGTGCGGAGTCATGATTTTCCCTAAGTACCCTTAGCCGGAGTTGCAGGGGAACAAACAGCTTGTTCTCAGGAAGGTTCCCGGGAGCTGAACCTTGAACAGCCGCAATTTCAGAGACTAAATCAGAATCCATAGAAGAAACGACTATAACAGGAGGCAAAATACAAGCAGGATCTTCCTCCGAAGGAGGGCTGGCCATGAAGCTACGCGACAGTGCATCGGCCTTAATATTTTTAGACCCAGCCCTATAGGTAACCAAAAAGTTGAATCTGGTAAAAAATAGCGCCCATCGAGCTTGTCTCGGATTTAGCCTCCGAGCAGATTCTAGGAAAACCAGATTCTTGTGGTCGGTAAGGACCATTACCTGGTGCCTAGCCCCCTCCAGGTAGTGGCGCCACTCTTCAAATGCCCATTTAATGGCTAAGAGTTCGCGGTTGCCAATATCATAGTTACTCTCAGTGGGCGAAAACTTCCTGGAGAAGTAGGCACAGGGACGGAGATGGGTGAGGGACCTGGTACCCTGGGACAAGACTGCCCCCACTCCCACCTCGGATGCATCAACCTCCACGATAAATGACTCCATTTGGTTGGGCTGGACCAGCACCGGGGCCGAGCTAAAGCACTTCTTAAGGACCTCAAAAGCCTGGCCAGCCTCAGGAGGCCAGTGGAGGAGATCAGCACCTTTGCGAGTGAGGTCCGTAAGAGGCTTAGCGATGACCGAGAAGTTACCAATAAATCTCCTGTAATAATTAGCGAACCCCAAGAAGCACTGTAACGCCTTCAGGGAGGCAGGTTGGACCCATTCCGCCACAGCCTGGACCTTGGCGGGGTCCATGCGGAATTCATGAGGAGTGAGGATTTGACCCAAAAATGGTATCTCTTGCACCCCAAACACACATTTTTCGGTCTTAGCAAACAGTTTGTTTTCCCGAAGGACCTGGAGCACCTTCCTGACATGCTGAAAAGGATCTGCCAGGCACAGCTTCGGGGTTAACTCCCAGAACTAATCAGTCAGCACCTGAGAATACATCCCTGAGACTGACTCCTGCTTCCACCATTCAGGCTGGCAGGCTTAGGAGTGGGAGAGCCTATCGTAACCTGGCCAGACTCAGCTAGCTCCCGCCCTCGGTCTATTTAAGCCTGCACTTCCTGTCCCTCGGTGCTTGTGATTCTTTCCTTGTGGTTTCCTGGCCCAGCTACAGCTCCTGCTATTTTTGATCCTGCTCCATACAGACCCTGGCTTACCGACTACTCTTCTGCTTTTCGTTTTGTACCTCGCACACTCCTGGCTTGACTCGGCTCGTTCACCACTCTGGTTGCTCACGGTGTTGCCGTGGGCAACGGCCCCTTTTCCTTGCTTGTGTTCCTTAGTATGTTTGTCGTGTTTGTCGTGCACTTACTGAGCGCAGGGACCGCCGCCCAGTTGTACCCCGTCGCCTAGGGCGGGTCGTTGCAAGTAGGCAGGGACAGAGTGGCGGGTAGATTAGGGCTCACTTGTCCGTCTCCCTACCCCCTGCCATTACATAATCACAAGCCCATACCTAGTCTACCCCTGGTCCCTGACACCACTATGGACCCCCGTGAGACCCTGGCTCAGCAAATGCAGGGTCTCTCCCTACAGGTCCAGGCCCTGGCTCAGAGGGTCAAGCAGCCTGATGCTACCCTGGTAGTTCCCCTCACCGCACCTCTTGAACCCCACCTCAAGTTGCCCAACCGGTTCTCAGGGGACCGGAGGGCTTTTTTCTCCTTTCGGGAGAGTTGTAGGCTTTACTTTCGTTTAAAGCCTCATTCCTCAGGTTCTGAGAGCCAGCGGGTGGGTATAATTATGTCCCGGCTCCAGGAAGGGCCCCAAGAGTGGGCCTTCTCCTTGGCTCCTGACGCCCCTGAACTTTCCTCCGTTGATTGTTTCTTTTCTGCTCTCGGACTTATTTATGACGAGACTGACAGGACTGCCTTTGCCGAGAGTCAGCTGGTGACCTTAAGTCAGGGTAAGAGACCTGTTGAGGAGTATTGCTCTGACTTTCGGAAGTGGTGCGTAGCTTCTCGGTGGAATGACCCTGCCTTAAGGTGCCAGTTTAGGTTGGGTCTGTCAAATGCCCTGAAAGACCTGCTAGTTAGCTATCCCTCTTCTGACTCCCTAGACCAGGTTATGGCTTTAGCGGTACGACTTGACCGACGTCTCAGGGAACGACAACGTGAACGTTTATGTGTTTTCTCCTCCGACTCCCCCATGATGCCTCCCGAAGCTCCGTTTCTTCGTTCCTCCCCGAAAGATTCAGAGATACCTATGCAACTCGGGGCCTCCGTGTCCCCCCAACAACGTAGAGAATTCCGCAGGAAGAATGGTCTCTGCTTCTACTGTGGGGACGACAAGCATCAAGTGAACAACTGTCCTAAGCGTAAGATTGCAGCCAGAGAACTTCCGCGTCTAAGTGATCATTGGGGAGGTCACTTGGGCGCACAGGTATTTCCCGTAAATATGAAACGTACTAAGATCTTGCTTCCCTTTCAGGTCTCTTTTGGTGGTAGGTCTGCTACCGGCAGTGCCTTCGTGGATTCAGGGTCCTCTACTAATATCATGTCTGTGGAATTTGCTATGTCCCTTGCTATGCCTCTGATTGATTTGCCTAAACCTGTCCCGGTAGTGGGTATCGACTCCACTCCTCTTGCTAATGGTTATTTTACACAGCATACCCCTGTTTTTGAACTCCTTGTTGGCTCCATGCATTTGGAGCAATGCTCTGTACTGTTGATGCAGGGATTATCGTACGATTTGGTTCTAGGTCTTCCCTGGTTGCAGTTGCATAATCCCACGTTTGACTGGAATACTGGGGAGCTAACCAAATGGGGTAATGAATGTTGTACGTCATGTTTTTCTGTTAATTCTATTTCTCCCCCTAAGGAGGCGAATACGCTACCCGAGTTTGTTCAGGACTTCGCTGATGTTTTCTCTAGGGAGGCCTCCGAAGTGTTACCTCCTCATAGAGAATACAATTGCGCTATCGAATTGGTACCAGGAGCTAAGCTTCCTAAGGGTAGGATATTTAATCTTTCTTGTCCCGAACGTGAAGCTATGACAGTGTATATCCAGGAATCCCTGGCCAAGGGTTACATTCGTCTCTCTTCTTCTCCGGTAGGTGCTGGCTTTTTCTTCGTGGGGAAGATGGATGGTGGTCTTAGGCCATGCATTGACTACCGTAGCCTGAATAAGGTCACGGTAAGGAACCAGTATCCCCTTCCTTTGATTCCTGATCTCTTTAATCAGGTTCAGGGGGCCCAATGGTTTTCTAAATTGGATCTACGGGGGGCGTATAACCTTATTCGCATCAAAGAGGGGGATGAGTGGAAGACTGCGTTTAACACGCCCGAAGGCCATTTCGAATACCTCGTCATGCCCTTTGGGTTGTGTAATGCCCCTGCGGTCTTCCAGAATTTCATAAATGAGATTTTGAGAAATTACCTGGGGATTTTTCTGGTAGTGTACCTTGATGACATACTGGTGTTTTCCAAGGACTGGTCCTCCCACATTGAGCATGTCAGGAAGGTGCTCCAGGTCCTTCGGGAAAACAAACTGTTTGCCAAAACCGAAAAATGTGTGTTTGGGGTACAGGAGATTCCATTTTTGGGTCAAATCCTCACTCCTCATGAATTCCGCATGGACCCCGCCAAGGTTCAGGCTGTGGCGGAATGGGTCCAACCTGCCTCCCTGAAGGCGTTACAGTGTTTTTTGGGGTTCGCTAATTATTACAGGAGATTTATTGCTAACTTCTCGGTCATCGCTAAGCCCCTTACGGACCTCACTCGCAAAGGTGCTGATCTCCTCCACTGGCCTCCTGAGGCTGTCCAGGCTTTTGAGGTCCTTAAGAAGTGCTTTGTCTCGGCCCCGGTGCTGGTTCAGCCCAACCAAATGGAGCCATTTATCGTGGAAGTTGACGCATCTGAGGTGGGAGTGGGGGCTGTCTTGTCCCAGGGTACCAGGTCCCTCACCCATCTCCGCCCCTGTGCCTACTTCTCCAGGAAGTTTTCGCCAACTGAAAGTAACTATGATATTGGCAACCGCGAACTCTTAGCCATTAAATGGGCATTTGAAGAGTGGCGCCACTTCCTGGAGGGGGCTAGGCACCAGGTAAAGGTCCTTACCGACCACAAGAATCTGGTTTTCCTAGAATCTGCCCGGAGGCTAAACCCGAGACAAGCTCGATGGGCGTTATTTTTTACCAGATTCAATTTTTTGGTTACCTATAGGGCTGGGTCTAAAAATATTAAGGCTGATGCACTGTCGCGTAGCTTCATGGCCAGCCCTCCTTCGGAGGAAGATCCTGCTTGTATTTTGCCTCCAGATATAATCATTTCCTCGATCGATTCTGATTTAGTCTCTGATATTGCTGCTGATCAAGGTGCAGCTCCCGGGAACCTTCCTGAGAACAAGCTGTTTGTTCCCCTGCAATTCCAGCTAAGGGTACTTAGGGAAAATCATGACTCCGCTCTATCTGGCCATCCAGGCATCCTGGGTACCAAACACCTCATTTCCAGAAATTATTGGTGGCCTGCGTTGCCTAAAGACGTTAAGGCCTACGTCGCCGCTTGTGAGGTTTGTGCTAGGTCCAAGACTCCCAGGTCCCGACCAGCGGGCTTACTGCGTTCGTTGCCCATTCCCCAGAGACCTTGGACACATATCTCCATGGATTTTATCACCGATTTGCCTCCATCCCAAGGCAAGTCGGTGGTGTGGGTGGTGGTGGACCGCTTCAGTAAGATGTGCCACTTTGTGCCCCTCAAGAAACTACCCAACGCCAAAACGTTGGCTACCTTGTTTGTCAAACACATCCTGCGTCTCCATGGGGTCCCTGTCAATATTGTTTCGGACAGAGGGGTACAATTTGTTTCATTGTTTTGGAGAGCCTTCTGTATGAAGTTGGGGATTGATCTGTCCTTCTCCTCTGCCTTCCATCCTGAAACCAATGGCCAAACAGAGAGGACTAATCAATCTCTAGAACAATACTTAAGGTGTTTTGTCTCTGACTGTCAATTTGATTGGGTCTCCTTCATTCCCCTCGCCGAATTTTCCCTTAATAACCGGGTCAGTAACTCGTCAGGGGTCTCTCCTTTTTTTTGTAATTTTGGGTTTAATCCACGGTTCTCCTCCGTTTCACCTGGTAGTTCCAACAATCCCGAGGTAGAGGTCGTTCATCGGGAACTGTGCACAGTCTGGGCCCAGGTTCAGAAAAACCTAGAGGTGTCCCAGAGCGTACAAAAAACTCAGGCTGATAAAAAACGTTCTGATAACCCCCTGTTTATGGTCGGGGATCTGGTGTGGTTGTCGTCTAGGAACTTGCGTCTCAAGGTTCCGTCCAAGAAGTTTGCTCCCCGGTTTATTGGGCCGTATAAGGTCATTGAGGTCCTCAATCCTGTCTCCTTCCGGCTGGAGTTACCCCCGTCTTTTCGGATACACGACGTGTTTCATGCCTCCCTCCTCAAACGCTGCTCCCCGTCCTTGGCTCCCTCGAGGAGACCTCCTGTTCCCATCCTCACCCCTGAGGGGGTGGAATTCGAGGTGGCCAGGATTGTGGACAGCAAGATGGTCCAAGGCTCCCTCCAGTACCTGGTCCATTGGAGAGGATACGGGCCCGAGGAGAGGACTTGGGTACCCGCCCGGGATGTTCACGCTGGGGTATTGGTCAGGAGGTTCCACCTGCGTTTCCCCAGTAAGCCAGGTCCACTTAGAAAGGGTCCAGTTGCCCCTCATAAAAGGGGGGGTACTGTAAAGGATCTGCCAGGCACAGCTTCGGGGTTAACTCCCAGAACTAATCAGTCAGCACCTGAGAATACATCCCTGAGACTGACTCCTGCTTCCACCATTCAGGCTGGCAGGCTTAGGAGTGGGAGAGCCTATCGTAACCTGGCCAGACTCAGCTAGCTCCCGCCCTCGGTCTATTTAAGCCTGCACTTCTTGTCCCTCGGTGCTTGTGATTCTTTCCTTGTGGTTTCCTGGCCCAGCTACAGCTCCTGCTATTTTTGATCCTGCTCCATACAGACCCTGGCTTACCGACTACTCTTCTGCTTTTCGTTTTGTACCTCGCACACTCCTGGCTTGACTCGGCTCGTTCACCACTCTGGTTGCTCACGGTGTTGCCGTGGGCAACGGCCCCTTTTCCTTGCTTGTGTTCCTTAGTATGTTTGTCGTGTTTGTCGTGCACTTACTGAGCGCAGGGACCGCCGCCCAGTTGTACCCCGTCGCCTAGGGCGGGTCGTTGCAAGTAGGCAGGGACAGAGTGGCGGGTAGATTAGGGCTCACTTGTCCGTCTCCCTACCCCCTGCCATTACACATGCTCAATGTGGGAGGACCAGTCCTTGGAAAACACAAGTATGTCATCAAGGTACACTAAAAACACCGAAAAAGGCCATACTTACAAATGGACACAGCCAGGTCTGGGGATCCTTGTCGTGGATTGCGAGCTTGCGTCCTTTTGGCCAAAATGATCACTAATACCCCAGGTATTTTTCATTATTACTTATATTCGCTTCTTTTGGACACAGCCAGGTCTTTGATGCTGGGAGAGCATGGTGTGTTGTTGTTTGGCCTAGCAAGCAGGGTAGCCCGCTCTATGAATTATCAAGGCGTCACAAATAGGCTTCTACCTGGCTAGTCACGTTGCGCCTCATGACTTACACACTATTCCTCCATGTTTCACACACTTGCATCCCATTATTCATTTATTTTTTAGGCACTTCACTCATTACTGCCCCCTATATTTCACTCACATTATTACACTTGCACATACACTATTCATTTATTATTTCTTACTACACATCCCATGCACCACATACCACTCCCCTCAAGACTAGTGGGAGTGGCTATTATTATTTAAAGCACCTGCTCACTCGCCTTCATCAGCGTTTCAGACCTGGCTGTGTCCATTTGTAAGTATGGCCTTTTTCGGTGTTTTTGAATAAATGTCCTTGTTTTTATCTGTTTTGTCTGTACATCAGGAGCTTTTCGCTCCAGTTAGGGACTCGCAAGTCTGGGGATCCTTGTCGTGGATTGCGAGCTTGCGTCCTTTTGGCCAAAATGATCACTAATACCCCAGGTATTTTTCATTATTACTTATATTCGCTTCTTTTGGACACAGCCAGGTCTTTGATGCTGGGAGAGCATGGTGTGTTGTTGTTTGGCCTAGCAAGCAGGGTAGCCCGCTCTATGAATTATCAAGGCGTCACAAATAGGCTTCTACCTGGCTAGTCACGTTGCGCCTCATGACTTACACACTATTCCTCCATGTTTCACACACTTGCATCCCATTATTCATTTATTTTTTAGGCACTTCACTCATTACTGCCCCCTATATTTCACTCACATTATTACACTTGCACATACACTATTCATTTATTATTTCTTACTACACATCCCATGCACCACATACCACTCCCCTCAAGACTAGTGGGAGTGGCTATTATTATTTAAAGCACCTGCTCACTCGCCTTCATCAGCGTTTCAGACCTGGCTGTGTCCATTTGTAAGTATGGCCTTTTTCGGTGTTTTTGAATAAATGTCCTTGTTTTTATCTGTTTTGTCCGTACATCAGGAGCTTTTCGCTCCAGTTAGGGACTCGCAAGTCTGGGGATCCTTGTCGTGGATTGCGAGCTTGCGTCCTTTTGGCCAAAATGATCACTAATACCCCAGGTATTTTTCATTATTACTTATATTCGCTTCTTTTGGACACAGCCAGGTCTTTGATGCTGGGAGAGCATGGTGTGTTGTTGTTTGGCCTAGCAAGCAGGGTAGCCCGCTCTATGAATTATCAAGGCGTCACAAATAGGCTTCTACCTGGCTAGTCACGTTGCGCCTCATGACTTACACACTATTCCTCCATGTTTCACACACTTGCATCCCATTATTCATTTATTTTTTAGGCACTTCACTCATTACTGCCCCCTATATTTCACTCACATTATTACACTTGCACATACACTATTCATTTATTATTTCTTACTACACATCCCATGCACCACATACCACTCCCCTCAAGACTAGTGGGAGTGGCTATTATTATTTAAAGCACCTGCTCACTCGCCTTCATCAGCGTTTCAGACCTGGCTGTGTCCATTTGTAAGTATGGCCTTTTTCGGTGTTTTTGAATAAATGTCCTTGTTTTTATCTGTTTTGTCTGTACATCAGGAGCTTTTCGCTCCAGTTAGGGACTCGCAAGTCTGGGGATCCTTGTCGTGGATTGCGAGCTTGCGTCCTTTTGGCCAAAATGATCACTAATACCCCAGGTATTTTTCATTATTACTTATATTCGCTTCTTTTGGACACAGCCAGGTCTTTGATGCTGGGAGAGCATGGTGTGTTGTTGTTTGGCCTAGCAAGCAGGGTAGCCCGCTCTATGAATTATCAAGGCGTCACAAATAGGCTTCTACCTGGCTAGTCACGTTGCGCCTCATGACTTACACACTATTCCTCCATGTTTCACACACTTGCATCCCATTATTCATTTATTTTTTAGGCACTTCACTCATTACTGCCCCCTATATTTCACTCACATTATTACACTTGCACATACACTATTCATTTATTATTTCTTACTACACATCCCATGCACCACATACCACTCCCCTCAAGACTAGTGGGAGTGGCTATTATTATTTAAAGCACCTGCTCACTCGCCTTCATCAGCGTTTCAGACCTGGCTGTGTCCATTTGTAAGTATGGCCTTTTTCGGTGTTTTTCAATAAATGTCCTTGTTTTTATCTGTTTTATCAAGGTACACTGCAAGAAATACCCCCAGGTAATCTCTTAAAATCTCATTTATGAAATTCTGGAAGACCGCGGGGGCATTACACAACCCAAAGGGCATGACGAGGTATTCGAAATGACCTTCGGGCGTGTTAAACGCAGTCTTCCACTCATCCCCCTCTTTGATGCGGATAAGGTTATACGCCCCCCGTAGATCAAACTTAGAGAACCATTGGGCCCCCTGGACTTGATTAAAGAGATCAGGAATCAAAGGAAGGGGATACTGGTTCCTTACAGTGACCTTATTCAAGTTACGGTAGTCAATGCATGGCCTAAGACCACCATCCTTCTTCCCTACGAAGAAGAAGCCAGCACCTACCGGAGAAGTAGAGGGGCGAATGTAACCCTTGGCCAGGCATTCCTGGATATACCATCTCATGGCTTCACGTTGGGGAAAGAAAGGTTAAATATCCTACCCTTAGGAGCTTAGCTCCTGGTAACAAATCGATAGCGCAATCGTATTCTCTATGAGGAGGTAACACTTCGGAGGCCTCCTTAGAGAAAACATCGGCGAAGTCCGGAACAAACTCAGGTAGCGTGTTCACCTCCTCAGGGGGAGAAATAGAATTAACAGAAATACATGACGTCAAGCATTCATTACCCCATTTGGTAAGCTCCCCAGTATTCCAGTCAAACGTGGGATTATGCAACTGCAACCAGGGAAGGCCTAAAACCAAATCGGACGATAATCCCTGCATCAACAGTACAGAGCACTGTTCCAAATGCATGGAGCCAACAAGGAGTTCTAAAACAGGGGTATGCTGAGTAAAATAACCATTAGCAAGGGGAGTGGAGTCGATACCCACTACCGGGACAGGTTTAAGCAAATCAATCAAAGGCACAGCTAGAGACATAGCAAATTCCACAGACATGATATTAGCAGAAGACCCTGAATCCACGAAGGCACTGCCGGTAGCAGACCTACCACCAAAAGAGACCTGAAAGGGAAGCAAGATTTTATTAAGTTTCATATTTACGGGAAATACCTGTGCGCCCAAGTGACCTCCCCGATGATCACTTAGGCGCGGAAGTTTTCCGGCTGCTTATTCTTACGCCTAGGACAGGTGTTCACTTGATGTTTGTCATCCCCACAATAGAAGCAGAGACCATTCTTCCTGCGGAACTCTCTACGTTGACGGGGGGACACGGAGGCCCCGAGTTGCATAGGCATCTCCGAGTCTTCCGTGGAAGAGCAAAGCAACGGGACCACGGGAGGCATCATGGGGGAGTCAGAGGGGAAAACACAAAACCGTTCAAGTTGTCGTTCCCTGAGACGTCGGTCAAGTCATACCGCTAAAGCCATAACCTGGTCTAAGGAGTCAGAACAGGGATAGCTAACTAGCAGGTCTTTTAGGGCGTTCGACAGACCCAACCTAAACTGGCACCTTAAGGCAGGGTCATTCAACCGAGAAGCTACGCACCACTTCCTAAAGTCAGAGCAATACTCCTCCACAGGTCTCTTACCCTGACGTAAGGTCACCAGCTGACTCTCGGCAAAGGCAGTCCTGTCAGTCTCGTCATAAATGTCCGAGAGCAGAAAAGAAACGGTCAACGGAGGAAAGTTCAGGGGCGTCAGGGGCCAGGGAGAAGGCCCATTCTTGGGGCCCTTCCTGGAGCCGGGACATAATTATACCCACCCGCTGGCTCTCAGAACCTGAGGAGTGGGGCTTTAAGCGAAAGTAGAGCTTACAACTCTCCCGAAAGGAGAGAAAAGTCCTCCGGTCCCCTGAGAACCGGTCAGGCAACTTGAGGTGGGGTTCAAGAGGTGAGGTGAGAGGTACAACCATGGCAGCGTCAGGCTGGTTGACCCTCTGAGCCAGGGCCTGGACCTGTAGGGAGAGACCCTGCATTTGCTGAGCCAGGGTCTCAAGGGGGTCCATAATAGAGTGAGGGACCAGGGTAGCCTAGGTATATGGGCTTGTGATTATGTAATGACAGGGGGGTAGGGAAACAGACAGTGAGCCCTAATCTACCCACCACTCAGTCCCTGCCTACTTGCAACGACCCGCCCTAGGCGACGGGGTACAACTGGGCGACGGTCCCTACGCTTAGTAGGTGCACGACAGACCAACGGACAAGGGGACACAAGCAAAGGGAAATGGGGCAGTTGCCCACGGCAACACCGTGAGCAACAAGAGAGGTGAACGAGCCGAGTCAAACCAGGAATGTACGAGGTACCAAACGCAGAGCAGGAGAGTAGTCAGAAAGCCGGGGTCAGTATGAAGCAAGGTCAAATAGCTAGGAGCTGCAGCAAGGCCAGGAAACCACACGAGAAGAATCACAAGCAAAGGAGGAACAGGAAAGGCAGGTATAAATAGACAGAGGGCGAAACTAGCTCCGTCTGGCCAGGCTGCGATAGGCTCTCCCACTCCTAAGCCTGCCATCCTGAGTGGTGGAAGATGGAGTCAGTCTCAGAGACATAGAACCAGGTGCAGACTGATTACCCATGGGTGTATACACAGAAGTGCCTGGCAGATCCTTTACAACAACATTATTATTTATCATACACAAAGAATGCGGTCCAGTAGAATTAAATTATAGATTCAGCTCTGCTCCATCTGTGTATTTGCATAAATTGAATATGAAATATTGTTTTCTTTCTTTTTCTAATTCCCACTGATTTCTAGAAAAGAACAAAAAAATATCTTCTTAATAACTGTAATTGTTTAACTGATAGGAGCTGCTAAGCACGATGCCTTCTAACTACCTGATGAGATAACAAAGTTATAACAAAAAAAAAGAAAATAAAAATGTAAGGTTTTTGCTCATTGAAAAAAATTGTGTTTAATAGTAAGTTGTTATTTCTATTCCAGATCAATGGAATTAGTCATTGTACCAATACAACACATCACAGCAGTACAAGGTAGCGCTAATCCATGACATCACACCAAGTTACCATGTACCTATTTTTTAAAGAAAAACATTAGCAGTGCGATAACATTCCCCCAGCCCCACTATTCTGACAGATAACTTATTATGCGGAGCGCCAGAAGAGCATCATTGGCTTTAGACATTCCAGGTAATAAATAACATGGGAATCTTGTGTTCTCCAGAGTTCCCCTTTACCAGGCATGTATAAACCCCATAATGGTGAAAAATAAGGGGGTAACGTGGTGGGCAGGAAGAGGTAAAGAATTATCTAGAAAAAAGCTGGGAATAAAATTGTATGATAAAATAATGATGAAAGGATAGAAGATAATTGCCCACATTTATTAATAATAGCGTATTTTGCAAAAATAAAATTTAAGAGGACATTTAAGTAGAATTGAACTTATTTTATTACAAGATGCACAATACTTAATAAATCTCACGCATTTGGAATTGCGGCACTGTTTGAATTTCTTTAATACCTGGTATGAACAGCCAGACATTTATAACGTCACCGTGGCCACATTTTTCATCCGTTTTCTTTTTTGGAGTAAAAAGACAAATGTTGCACATTTTTTTTACTCTTTTATTTGTGCAATATTTACCCAAATTAGGCATAAACTGAATGAATGTGGGCCATTGTGTTCATTTTAAATGCATGTATTGGGAAACATATTTAGTGGCTTTACTCTAAGATTTGCAGAATAACTAAAATATGTTCTATGCAAAAAAAAACAACAGCAGTGTACTTTCCCTTTAAATCCCATTCAATTATATTATCCCATATTGTTTGGAATTGTAATAAAGACAAGGTGATATATCACTATATCGTGTCATTAATCAGTGTAGCTTGTATAACAGAATGGAAAAGTTGCAAATAGATATCAATATAAACTATGCAGTGAGAAAATGTTCCCTAAGAAAAAGACTATTACATAGATTTCCAGAACACCTAAATGCCATTAAATATTCTGTTTTGTTGACAACAGTGTCCTAGAACGACCTGCATGTTGCATTAGGATTGAGTTTTGCTCTGACTCAGTAGCTCCCTGCAGAATATCCTCCTTTTCTCCTAGGGAGTGAATTGGAGAGCTCTTCATATTGGGGTGGGGATCTAGTGTGCCGTAGTGATCATTTATTTTCCAGGTAGACGTGCTAGAAAATATTTATCGGATTTCTGCATTCTTTCATCTCTTATTTGACATATGCGTAATTTTGCTTTAGTTTCCCAGAGCCACAGCTCAGATCTAGCACAAAATTCCCTTTTAGAGGGTTGCAGCCGAAATGATGATAGTGTTTATTGATTAAGTAATCGTCACGTTTTTTTAACAGATTATCTTGCCATAGATATTAGCAGGAGCAATGACTACAAGTGTACTTCAATACTTCCATTAGACACATGAAGCACAGAGAAAAAATAAGATGGATCATGAAGGTCTTTAACTTGTAAACCCTGCCAGCATCATTCATAAAGAGATACAGGACCAGCAGTGATACACTGCCTGACTATTGCATGGAGGAGCTATATACTATATCAATGAAGTGTCTTACTGGAGCAAGGGTAATCTTGCAGCATAATAATACATAAATATCATCTTTGATCTAGTCAATAGCCTATACTATAATATCTGCTGGATAGGTTCTGTACATTCTTAAAGGGAAAGACATTTACCAGTGCAGGGTTCAAAAGACACCCATTATTGGAGAGGAACGGTATACTCCGTTTTTAGGCAGTCAACAGGTTGCAACACGGCCAGTGCATTGCATCAATTCTATCGGCTAGGTTCAATTAAATAAAATTCCATGCAAAGGTCAATACAATATGGTGCAATGCAGTATGATCATAGTGCAATGACTACAAAGTAACGGAGCAAGATGAATGCAGGGCAATTCACAGATATGAACCATTTATCTATGAATCTAGTCTTTCTCTCCTTTAAGATGCCAGCTCATGTATAACAGATTATGTAACAATATAACCAAAAAGGACAACAATAGGCATATTAGAAAAACGTTCCAACCAATGGAAATTTGTTATAATCCTTTTTAAGTATTTTCAGCTTCACTGACCATTACCGGTTACCCGGGGAGCATGGTGCCTGTAAATTCTGTGTAGTAGTGGCCATATCCCCGTGATGGGTTTTAGAGTGAGGGGAAGGGACGTGTTCAATTTCACGCCATAGTGTCGTCCATTGCAAATCCGCCAACTAGGCTTCACAGCTAGGTGAGACTATCACTGTGCTCCCTCTTGGACTACACAGTTTCAGAAGATAGAGAAAATCCGAACCCTTTTACAAAGACACCCCATACCCGGCACATTCAATCACCTTATGAATGATGGGTGTGAGATATTTGGGCTCCTCTTCTTTCACTTTATATTCCCCACAAACTTATCTCAGTTCTCTTACATGACTAATCCACAAGGTTTGCACACACAGACGTCACCATCTTTATCTTGACTCTTAACGCATTAAATGCACAGTGGCAAGACACTTTATCAATGACTTTTCATTGACTTTTGTTGTGTGATATCACGCTGCAGCAAGTTATCAAAGTCAAGATAAACTTGGCTGCATCTGTAAGTCTCCTGTTTATACCCCATTCATGACTTTATTGGAAAAACACGAAAACCAGACCGACGTTATGTACTGAACAACCTCAAGCATTTGCAATCGTTTTTCTATACAACAGAAGAAGCAGACATTTTTAAGAGGCATTGATGCAATAAGCATTATATTCAGGACTCCTATGTATAATCGAATAGTGAGGTACATAGTAAGTATAATAATCTGCAACTTATTAATTTAAAGAACTGGTGTTGGTTTCCCCACTGTAAACGGAATCAGCCCACATTTATAATTATATACAAGTACAATACAAATTGATAAAAGGCAAAAGAATGCCCTGATTTCCATTCTCCTCAGAATAGTACTACAGTAAAAATTTATATTAAACTTTTATTTAAATCGCTTAAACTTAGTCACACAGGTTAAAAACCAGATATAGGAGCTACCGCAAGCATCAGAGAGCAACGAGAATATTTTCTAGTTGCATGACCAAGAAAAATGGTATGTTTACAATGCCCTCCCCCTCCCCTATATCACATTGTCAGCAGTTTTGAGGCCTCAAGACTACTTATAGGTTGTCTTTATGTGCACTTATCTTTGATAAGAATATTTCACCTAGAACTTTTGGTCCTGAATGCCTTTTGTCTGATTGTACTTATTGTATTCCCAAGTTGAGGTTTATTATCCAATATATAACTAACGTAAGAAAAAGTCCCAGATTTACAGTATAAAACTCACTTCTAGCCTTCAGATGGGAAAATGTACAGTGACGTTTGGTAAAGAGAAATGTAACAAAGCTTTTAGTATATATATGAGGTCACTGACTGAAGAGAAAAGCCATAGAATACTTACCAGGTAGTATTGGTGCCTAGTGGATGTTAACACCATGTACCCCTCAATTTTAGATTAATGCACTCACATCGAAAGAGGCCCCTAGATGGGTAGAATTTGGTCGAAATTTGGTAGAAATTCCCATCGATTATAGGGGTTGTGCACCACGGATATTTATGTCATATCCACAGGATTTGCTATAAATATCTGATAGATGTGTGTCCCAACTCTAGGACCAGCACCTATTTCTCGAGGGTGCACAACATGACAAGACGCAAGCTTCACTGTTTCCATGATTTCCATGTACTTCTATGGGAATTACGAAAACAGCGTAGTTCCCATTTCATCCTGTTGGGCACCTATGCACCACCTGGACACAGCAGCCAGCGGCCGTCTAACCAGGCAGGATGAGGGTCAGTGGACCCTCCTTCAGGAGAAAGGTGGGATTCGCATCTATCAGACATCTATGGATGGCTTATCCTGTGGATATGCCACACAGTAAATTTCTGTGGTGACACAACCCATTCCGTTAAGTTGTTTTGGAATAAAGAATTATTAGTTTGCATATGGTATATGGAGAAAATGTCAAAAATGCTTCAAGGCATTAAAAAATGGATACTTGACTAGTTACAAGCTGTGATTCCTAGATGTTGCAAACCAAACTACACCAGTAAGGGGATCAGTTAATTTTTGCTTGATACCTCGGGATTTTAAGGAGTCTGATGAGTACCAGGCGATGCTGCTTTCATAATTAAGCTCTCAGAGCTAAACTCCTACAGACTTTGAAAATGGATAGAGATGGTGACAAATTCCCATTATATCAGATAAGTTCTTCTATCAGCTCTCAAGGTTTCACCCTTTTCCAGTTTGTTCTCCCAGTTTTTTCATTTGTATTCTCCCTTTACCCTCTCTGACTTAGCACTTATTCACACAACGTGGTAATTGGCTGTGTGACGACCATGTTTTTAACGGCCGTCACATGGCTGCATAAAAATCAATGTACTTCTATGGGACTGTTCACCCGGCCGTTGCTTTAACGGACCATGTGAACGGCCCGTAAATAATAGAACATGTCCTATTTTTGTACGTTTTCACGGATCCCCCAATAGCCATTGAAAACAGGTCCCGGACGGATGCAAATCAGCCGCAAATATAGCCTGAAGCTTTTATCAGACAGTCCAAAAGCACCAACATTTTTGCATATGTCTTACAGCCATAATACCTGGCCCTCTCGCGGTTCTACTGAACATGTTACGGAATATCATTCAGTCCCATAGTGATCTAGGTTGAGTTCAATAGAACTGTGGGAGGTCCAGGTATTGTGGCCGTAATATGGGCGCTTAAATGCGGCTACATTTTGGCTGTTTGAAATTGGACTTCCTGTGCATTATTACACTATGAGCTGACTCATTTGAGTTGTGGAATCTTTGGCTGGGACATCACAAACAATAGCGACCTGACTCACATACAGACAAAGAACCAAATACTGATACACAATTGACGACGCAACTATGGCTTTCAAGACAATGACTGTGTACTTTGAACTTCAAAATAGCTGTGGATCACAAAAATGGTAGCAGTGGTCAATAGTTTAGTTGCATTAAATAATCATATCCCATGGGTTTCAATTAGGCTCTGGTTATACAAAATTGTGGTTGTAACACAACTTAATTTGTTCTGTAATGGTAGTAAAATTGTAAGCAACTTTCCCACTATCAAAAATTCCAGTCTTGTGACAGTTTGCATTTGTCCCAAGGTCGCTTCCAACTTTTTTCCCCACAGGGAACAATTAAAGTTGCTTTGCGATCACCATCTTAGCCCAGATTTGTGTATGACTTTATGGTGCTCCAGGCAAAACCTAAGGGCTCGTGCACATAGCACAGCAGCGTGCAAGGTGCCTGTACACAGTGTACAAGGGCTGTATGGCTCCCTAGTATGGAGTATGGATATATTCTCCACTAGAAGCAATGGATATATTCTCCCCTAGAAACCTATGGACCATGCTACCTTTTTTTTGTTCTGTCACATTCGTATGGATTATGGCAGAAACAACTCTATATGCCTCCGTAAGGGCCCGTACATTTCTATGAGTGTCGTATAATGGCTTTGTAACGCGGCAATAAGTTTGAGCTTTTAATATTCTTTTACACAGGTGGATATTCTGCCCGTTAAACGAGCTTCGATTGACAATGCATCATGTTGATCGTCCTTGTTTGCCCCATTCGAACAATTGCAAGTATGGAAACAAATGATCGTTAATATGATCGTACATCCCCCTACATTTTGCATCTAATTGGGAGATTTGCTGCCAACAAGCAATTTTTTTTTTTTGGGCCTCATAAAAGATGATGCTCGTTCATCGGCTGATCGCTGCCCTGTTTTTGTTCGCCCGATCACTGGCCTCTGTGAAAGGGCCTCTTCTATGAGAGGTCTTTGGTGGGGTTTTTTTCAGAATCAAAAATGAAAAGATTTCAGTCCAAGTTAGGTAATGATATTACACTTTTACAAGGTTCCATGAAGGGTGGCACAGACTATTATTTTTTATTTTTTTTGACGCTTCTTAATGTTCATTAAGGATTTCCAGGAAGCAAAATTTCTGAATTACAATCATGTTAATATTTGTAAACCGGACGCACACTGGATGCACATAGAGAAAAATAATTGCATGATATCTTGATGTTTGGAATTGTAAAAGATAATGGACTTCTTCCTATATTGCACTGCAGCTTTTTGTAAATAACTAATCTCTTTTCTTTATTCCTCCAGTATTATGTTTCTTTTTTTTCCCAGCATATTTGTAGCTAGCAAAGTTGGCTGGGTGTATTGTATCGATATGTCTTGTACAAATAGGAAAATCAATAAACAGGATGTAAAATAATAGCAAAGCTCCTTGCCCAGCCTTAATGGAGCTCAAGTGTCCGGTCAGCTGCATGTCTACAATAGAGTCAGTGCAAGTCTTAAAGAACACTTAACACTGAATGGTAAATAATATATTATATTTTATATTCAAATATGAAGATATAAGGATAAAAATACATTCTTTATTAAATAATATTATAGGAATAGTAACTTATTAAATATTTGTAGTGCAAATAACGGAATATATTCTTGTCAGCTACAGCATGGGGCATAGTATTTATAGTACCACTGCATTGCAGCACTGGGGCCGTGGATTTTAATGTAGTCAAGACACCATCTCTAAGAATACAAAAACATAAAGTTTATGCAGGTAAACTGGATCTCTATGGAATTGGGTGTACATGAGATACAGGGAATATAGGCTCAGACAAAGGCTGTAGAGGACCCTGAGAAAGAAAAATGTGTGTGGGGGGGGATGGTGGGAAGGGTGGGAGTTCTCCGTTTTCTTTAAGGATTGAAATTGACTTAGTGGTTACATATCACTGTCCTGGCCTCCATCGCAAACCCAAACGGAATATGTGTGAAAGATTAACTAGTTTATGTCGCAATTTTAAAACGCGTTATATTGGAATCTTTTTTAATCAATATACATTAAAGAGGATCTGTCACTAGTTTAGTAATGACCTATCTCTTAGCTAATCTAATAGGCGCTGTCACACTGATAATGCTAGTGAAAATTGTGTCCCAAAATGTTTATTATTTTAAAAGTTATGAGCTTTTTTCTAAATATGCAAATGAGGCTTTACTGGACAAATGGGAGGTAACAGCAGCGATTCTCCAGAGGTGGAGCTACATAAGAGCCTCTGGCCTATCAGCATGAAGCTGCTTCACACAGTGTGAGAGACTGAGGCCGGAGGGAAGGGGGATCGCTTCAAAAAGCCATGTCTCCCTGGCTGTGGACATTAGCAAGAATGCACCAAATTTATCATATATCATGCACCACTGTGATCTCCAGATTGCTTGGTCTAACTTAATAATGTCTAAATCTTAGCTAACTTAGTACATTTGCCCCTTTGTGCGTTTTTGCATGGCTTTCGTAACCTGTCTGTGTATGAATTGTTATTTATATGACGTTTTTCAATAAAGGTATACTTTGATATTTTGGAGATGCAGTCCGTTGTGAATGTGTAATTGTGCTTTGAAATTCTCAGAAGCAATTTACTACAAAAGCAATCTGTGACAGACTGATTCTGCAGGAGTCCCTATGTAGTGCCACTCATCTCTGTTTAACCATCAGACCCTGACATCAGAATGGGATGTTTATACAAATGTATATATATATATACTGTATATCTCTCTCTATATATATATATATATATATATATATATATATATATATATGTTTATATATAAGCGTGTGTATATATATATATATATATATATATATATACACACACATATACACTCACAAAGAGTGATGCGTAGCATGATTTATGGTGTCTAGGGACATATTTTAGAGTGGCCCGGCAACTGAGACAACAAAATGGCTAAGCTAAAGTGGGTCAGGAGGGATGTTGTTTATAAAGAGAATGATCAAGGGTAATCCTACTTTTCACTGCTTCTCCATGTGATTCTGAAGTAGTAACAATAGATAAGGATCTGAAAGGAGATGGTGACTTGTGCTGAACAAATGCTTGGCTAATGAGCATCTTCAATGGCACAAAAGCCATTCAGAGCTCAGTGTACAGGAAGATATACTGACTTGGATAAAAAAAATGCTGCCTTTTCCAGCATGTTAATCTTGCCTGGACCGTGTTATTTGATCATCTTATTCAGTGAATTCACTGATGCCATGGCATGTTGTGTGCAGCTTAACATTTCAATGTAATTCCTGAAATCTTGATAACATAAATGGGAACTCCACACAAAGTGTTCTTTCAAGATCACAGATGCCCCGCTCAATAACAGTAACTAAACACATAGTAACTTTAAAATAGGTGTAAGGCCCCATCCACACCACATTTTTACTTTTCATCGGGAGGATACAAAGTATACAAACCTATACTGTCACGTACCCAAATCGTTCTATAAGCCAGTTGTTCAAATGTCTACCCTTTTGTCAAAAACAATATCTAATCGTTGAAAGAGACTCTGTCACCAGTTTATAACTTCCCTATCTCCTACCTAATCTAATAGGCGCTTTGATGTACTTAACTACTGTTTTTTATTTTTATAAAAACATCTATTATTGACCAAGTTATGAGCATTTTTCTATGTATGGAAATTTTTTCTAAATGCCCAACTAGGCATTTTTTTTCTATTCACCAAGTGGGCATTGTGAAGAAAAGTGTATGACGCTGCATAAATCTCCTACATGTGCAGGGCCGGTGCATGACACAGGTATTACCGCTAGTTTTTGAATCCCTAAGTCATGCACCATCCTTCCTCAGGCCAGGCACTATAAATAATACAGTATATCTGTTTTGCCAGGAGTGTTTCTTTAATGACTGTTTTTTCGTAGTACCAGTTTTTGGCCCTTTGGCATTATTTTTGCAAGCTGAAATCTTGTAATGTTCTATGTTTGACCTCAGGTGGTATTCTCTATGCCCCATATTGGGGACACCAGCCAGGATAGTGCAAAGCCCTTTATGGGGTGGCATTATGGACAACCCCTTGTATGAGAACCACCTTGGTGATAAATTGCCGTGGGTCTGGCTCTCAAGTCACTCAGCAAACAGCTAATTTTGCCAGGGCAAGTCACTGTTGACTGCTCATTTTCCTTGTTGCTGCCATTGAAATGAAGTATTATAAGTGCCCATTCAAATGACGGGCCATGTAACATGTAATAAACTGGAGAGCTAATAAATGTTAGATCGGTGGGAGTCCGACCCCTCAGCGCCTCCTGGCTGTGGACTTGAGGCTGGAGGGAACGGGGCACACAGAATCCATGTTCTAGTGATTGTGGAGGTCCCAATGGTTAGACTTCCACCGATCTAACTGTTATCACCTATCTGGTGGATAGGTGATAACTTCTTGTGACTGGAATGCCCCTTTAAGGAAATAACTATCTAATGGAATTTTGAAGAACCACTTCAAAATATTTCTGAATGAATTATATTTTTAAATTTGTAAATACAGACTATTCAGTCCTACCTATAAAAATTAAAGTAAAGCTCCACTGTTGACGAACGTATATAGTATAAAAAAAGGTTTTGTAATATATATACTTATACCGTATAACAAAAATGACTCTGCCAAATTCTATAGTAACGCAGAAGTATTTGTTGGCCAGGTGAAGAAGAAGTCTTCAGGCAGATGTCTCATCTCTACATGCTCTGCATTAACTCATTACACTGCACAGGGAATGTAGGAAAATATAGTCCATGCACTAAGTTATATTCAATATCTTTGCAATAGGTAACTAAAATTAAAACAAAATGCGTGCCTTTGATAGCGCCAACTTGCTAATAAAGATACATATATTATTTTAGCTAAAATAATCGACTTGTAAATTTTTACTGAAACAATTATTTTTTATAAAAACCTATTAATTGCTTTTGCATTTATTAGCTGATATAATGTGAAACATACATGAATCAAACAGAACCACAACATTTAAGGGAAATAAATGATGAACGGACAAATGTAACTTTCATAGTCTTCTCTGCGGACAAACAGAAAATATACTGTAGCTGGAATAAAGCACAAAACATTGGTCACTTCAATCGACAAGGCATGGAATATAGTCAACAAATGCCTACATTACATTTAATTGCTTTTTTATTTGCTAAAACATCACTTTATTTTTGGCCTATGTCTCTGTCTCCAGAAAATACTGAAGCTGGTTTGGTGCCATGCTGCAGTCTGGAGGAATACTCTGCCTGATACTTCTCCCCTCCTCTTCTTCTGCTGCATATTATGAAGATGTCTTCTCAAACTCTTGGCATATTTTCACTGTAAATTAGCTGATCTTGGCAGAGGCAGACAGACTGCACTTAAGACATACTTTATTTGTATGCATCTACATTCATCTGATAAAGCAAATTATGCCTTCGGAACCTATATGACCTGCATATGTCAACTCCCCAGCTTGTATATGCTACATTTCATCATTGAACACATTTTATTTCACACAGTTTATATATAACTGTAATAGCTGTCTGCCCATTGAACTAATGTCGTTTTTCACTGCAAAATATAGGTTAGCAGTGATTCAGTGTAATATAGCAAATTGACATGACATGCAAGATTTCGTTTTTAAATTTATATGATGCAATATTATTTACATATAAATACTAAAAACGTTACAATGGTTTATCACTTAAGGGGGCATTGTCACTTTACTACTAGGGTATGTTCACACGTTGAGGTTTTTCTTCTTGAAAATCCTCAACAGATTTCTAGGGAATCCACAGCAGAAATTCGCCCTGTTTCATGCAGATTTTTATCTCAGATTTTAATATTGACATGCCGATTGCCTGCATATTTTACAGTGGATTTAAACATGGATTTTAAAGGGAACCTGTCACCAGCATTTCACCTATTAAACCGGTAATACCTGGTGAAAGTGGGTGAAAAATTATTTTTATGTAACCTATAATTATCTTCTATGTAGGCTCTGTAACTTTAATATTCCGTTTTTTAGTGTTCCTGCACTTTATGCTAATGAGCATAAAAGAGTCATATCTTAGTTTGAAAAGAGTCAGGCCCCATGCACATGACCGTGCCCGCAATCACGGCCCGCGGGCACGGCCGGCCGCCGACTGACAGCCGCATTAGTATGGGAGCACGGCCCGAAAAATGCAAAAGAACGGACATGTTCCATAATTCCCGGAACATTTCCACGGCACGGACACCCTTCCGTAATCCTACGGAAAGGTGTCCGCGTTCAATGAAAGTGAATGGGTCAGTTTTTGCGGACCGCAATTGCGGTCCTCAAAAACGGAGGTTTTTTACGGTCGTGTGCATGGGGCCTCATATCTTCATTCCTCAAGTCGTTCTGAGTTAACCCCACCTCCTTACTTTTGAGTGACAGCTTACTTTTGATTGACAGCATTCAGGGTGGGCCAGTTTTCGGTGGTGGGCGGGCATAGGAAGAGGAACGAACGAGATTGCCGGATTATTACCATAAAGGGCCCAAAATGTTTGTAGACCGTCATTTACGGTCAGGGGAGGTGTTTAGGAGAGGGGATAACGCCAATGAACTTTTGACAGCAGCGGCTAGCGAGAGGTGAGTAGAATTCAATAGGTGAAATGCTGGTGTCAGGTTCCCTTTAAGGCAAATTTTATAAATATACCTCTTGGACTACACCAACACATGACCAGAAAAACTCCTCAAGATGAAGAGGAAAAATTAATGATGTCGTTTCTAAAAATAAAAAAGGCAAAAGATGCGGAAATCCAACCAGTAGGAGACCTCTATAGCAGAGAAGTCAAGAGACCAGAAATACATCTCATGATGAAGGTCATCATTAATATAGGGTTGCACCGCCCATGAGGCGAGATGAGCATCTCGGCTCAGTTGGCGGCCTGCTGCCTCTCTGAGAGGGCGGCGGTGCAACTGAAACCAGGAGCCACCACCCCCGGCACTATAATTGTACCTGCGTCTATAGGATGCAGATACAATTACATGCAAATGTGCTGCATAAGCACCTTTCAATGACATCATCACACTGATTGCGTAGTTGAATGGAAGGGCACGATACCCTGCCAATCAGCGCTATTCAACTACGCAAGTGGCACAATGATGTCATCGCTCTGCTTGCATCGTTGAAAGGCGATGATTGACAGGGCAGAATGCCTTGCCCTGCTATTCAGCGCCTTTTAACGTCGCAAGCAGTGCGATGACATCATCTCACCACTTGCGTCGTTCAGCCCCAGCAGACCTGCTCAGAAGAGAGCACCATGCATTGCAAGAGGACAGCGTGGGAACGGTATAAGGTGAGTATGTAAAGTTTGTTTTTTATGTTAAAAGTGTGAGGGGCAGGTATGTGGAGCACTATCTACAGAGGGGGCTATATGTTGGGCACTATCTAGAGGGGGCTATATGTGGGGCACTATCTACAGGGGGCTATATGTGGGGCACTATCTACAGGGGGGGCTATATGTGGGCCACTATCTACAGTGGGGCTATATGTGGGGCACTATCTACAATGGGGCTATATGTGGTGCACTATCTACAGGGGGCTATATGTGGGGCACAATCTACAGGGGGCTGAATGTGGGGCACTATCTACAGGAGCTACTATCTACAGGGGGATCCATGGGGGCCATTATCTACAGGGGAATCTATGTAGGCCACTATTAGCAGGAGCTCTATGGGGGGCACTATCTACAGGGGGCTATATGTGGGGAACTATCTACAGTGGGGCTATATGTGGTGCACTATCTACAGGGGGCTATATGTGGGGCACAATCTACAGGGGGCTGAATGTGGGGCACTATCTACAGGAGCTACTATCTACAGGGGGAATCTATGGGGGCCATTATCTACAGGGGAATCTATGTAGGCCACTATCAGCAGGAGCTCTATGGGGGACACTATCTACAGTGGGCTCTATGGGGGCACTATTTACAGGGGGCTTTATGGGGGGCACTATCTACATGAACTCTATGGGGCCAGTATCTACAGGAGGCTCTATAGAGGGCACTATTAATGTGGGGCACTGTATACATGGGGCTCTATGTGAGGCACTGTCTATAGGGGGCTCTATAGGGGCACTATCTACAGGGAGCTCTATGAGGGGCACTATCTACAGGGGGCTCTATGGGGGTACTATGGGGCACTGTGTGTGTGCCAAAGTGTATTGTACTATTATAATAAGGGACACAGTGTATGATGCTATTATAATCATGGACACAGTGTATGGCACTATTATAATTAAAGGTGCAGTGTATGGCTCTATTATATTTAGGGGCATAGTGTGTGGCACCATGGAAACATTTTAGGTTTTTTTCTTCGTTCATAGGTGCAGAGAAGTGAGAAGCTGAAGACATCTGAGCGAAAGACTGCAGAAATGGGCTGTGGTTGGGGGAAGTCATCATATCATAGAGGTCTGGACCGGATGAAGACAGAAGAAAAAGAAGAACTAGAAACTGAGAAGACATCACCTGTGACTCACTTAATGTAAATGTTTATTCTGCCTCTAATCAGTACTGTAGTCACTGTATGATCTGCATCGAGATGATGGGTGGTATGATTTTTTTTTTGTGAAACAGCACCTTTGAACACTATTTAAAGAGGCTCTGTCACCAGATTTTGCAACCCCTATCTGCTATTGCAGCAGATAGGCGCTGCAATGTAGATTACAGTAACGTTTTTATTTTTAAAAAACGAGCATTTTTGGCCAAGTTATGACCATTTTCGTATTTATGCAAATGAGGCTTGCAAAAGTACAACTGGGCGTGTTGAAAAGTAAAAGTACAACTGGGCGTGTATTATGTGCGTACATCGGGGCGTGTTTACTACTATTACTAGCTGGGCGTTGTGTATAGAAGTGTCATCCACTTCTCTTCACAACGTCCAGCTTCTGGCAGTGCAGCACTGTGACGTCACTCACAGGTCCTGCATCGTGTCGGCACCAGAGGCTACAGTTGATTCTGCAGCAGCATCAGCATTTGCAGGTAAGTAGCTACATCGACTTACCTGCAAACGCCGATGCTGCTGCAGAATCAACTGTAGCCTCTGGTGCCGACACGATGCAGGACCTGTGAGTGACGTCACAGTGCTGCACTGCCAGAAGCTGGGCGTTGTGAAGAGAAGTGGATGACACTTCTATACACAACGCCCAGCTAGTAAAAGTCGTAAACACGCCCCGATGTACGCACATAATACACGCCCAGTTGTACTTTTACTTTTCAACACGCCCAGTTGTACTTTTGCAAGCCTCATTTGCATAAATACGAAAATGGTCATAACTTGGCCAAAAATGCTCGTTTTTTAAAAATAAAAACGTTACTGTAATCTACATTGCAGCGCCTATCTGCTGCAATAGCAGATAGGGGTTGCAAAATCTGGTGACAGAGCCTCTTTAAAGACCATACTAGTCTCTTGTGTAAACCCCACTCATCTCAGAAGGCAAATCACCAGAGCAAGTTTGGCACAGACAATAAGCCAGCAATGTCATGGCAATGTCATGTCTATGGCTGATTTGTTTCTGCTATCGGAGAAATAGTCCAATCCTACTGTTTACCCCTGCATAAGCGGCACCAGGTGTGATTTGTGGCTGCTTGTCCCTGTTCCCACCCTAAAAATTACATGCCTCTTTGGGCACTGTGGATGTGAATGTTTATGGTAGAGTCAGGTTAAATAATGGTTGTCCGAACAACAATTATCTCATGTCTATGCCCAGCTTTAATGTTTTGACTAAAACCTAGACCTAGACATTGGAAAAGTGATAGGAGCCAGAGAAAAGATGTAAATAAGCAGAACAGGATATTACACATCAGATAAAGCAATGCCATCTGCTGCAGTGCATGGAAAAAGAGAATATGTGAAAATGCTAAATCCATTCATAAAAGAAGCATTATGTCAGATATTTTTTCTAAGGGATTTCAAAACACATATTAATCATTGAGAGGTTTTCAACACCTTTTAAACCAAAAGTTTATTATTTTCAATGACAATTTACTATCAGAGTAACTGTTCCACTGTGTTACTCTGACAGCCGCTGTTCATTTAAATAATTGGAAAACTAGACAGACCATGATCTATACAGTATGACTTAAAATCACTTCATTTATGTATGTAAAGCCTACTTGAAATCTATGCTTAGATAATTCACTGCATTTTCATTAAAATAAGAGACCTTTGTAAAATTCCCAAAAAATCATAGAAACGTGACATAGTAGACATGTAGAAATTAGTAAATACTAGCTTTTATACCCGGCGTTGCTCGGAAGGTTGACTTACGGTATAGATAGAGTAAAAGCTCACTATTTAAATACCCAATTATGTGTTGTAAGGCCCCATGCAAACGACCGCAGAAAGTATGGGAGAATGGTCCGTAAAAAGCAAAAACAGGACATGTCCTATCTTTTGCGGAGCCTTTCTACGGCACGGACACCTTCCTGTAAATATACAGGAAGGTGTCCATGGGCAATAAAAGTGAATGGGTCCGTAATTACGGACGAATTCTACGGTCGTTTGCATGGGGCCTTACAACACATAATTGGGTATTTAAATAGTGAGCTTTTACTCTATCTATACCGTAAGTCAACCTCCCGAGCAACGCCGGGTATAAAACTAGTACTTTATATGGGAGCACGACCTGCATAATAATTAGAGAGTATTAAAAGTTAACTTACCTCCTTCTTCCTCCAGTCCGGCCTCCCGGGATGATGTTTCATCCCATGTGACCGCTGCAGCCAATCACAGGCCAATCACAGGCTGCAGCGGTCACATGGACTGCCGCGTCATTCAGGGAGGTCGGACTGGATGTCAAGAGGGACGCGTCACCAAGACATCGGTATGTATGAACTTCTTTTACTTTCAATCCCTGCGGAAACTCTGCCCGAAAGGGCTGCCCCTTCTCTCTTTCCAGCACTGATAGAGAGAAGGGGCTGCCGATTAGTGCAGAGAAAACGGGTCCGTAAGTACGGGTGGAATACTGGTGACACCGGACCCAATGTTATTGGAAGCACCATTAAATATCCTTAATACTATGATCACATGATCAAATTTTTTTTATTCCCTTTAGGAAATAAAAGTCCTAAGCCAGTGCTCCTAGACTAAACTACGAAGTGGTGGATGAGGGCCGGGGACTTCTGATTCATGCCCATTTGGCATAATTTTTCCTCGCTCCTCATCTTTACCATTAGTCCACTGGCGTAGCTATAGGGGTCGCAGCGGTCGCAATTGCGACCGGGCCCCGAAGCCAGGGGGGACCACGGCCCCCCGCACCACATCAACAAAAAGTTACTATAGTAACTCGGGCCGCGGGCCCCTGTTACTATAGTAACATACTTTACTTAACTTCCTGGTTCCGGATCGCAGCGGAGGTCCTGACGTCAAGCGCTGTGCGCAGCGCATTACGTCACAGCGCTATGCGCCGAGCACAGCATCGAGACGACAGAACTCCCGCCGCGGCCGAAGAGGAAGGTAAGATAGACCTGACTCCCGGGACCCGCCAATCAGCTGTTTTTAAGGGGCCGCAGCACTCGTACGAGAGCTGCTCCCCTTCATTCCTGTCACTTCATTCCGGTCACACTGTGAATCCGTGTCGGCGATTCACAGTGTGGGCGAGTAGTGAAATTAAGGGGAAGCAGCTCTCGTACGAGTGCTGCGGCCCCTTCAAAACAGCTGATTTGCGGGTCCCGAGAGACACATCAGCTATTGATGGCCTATCCTGAGGATAGGCCATCAATGTTTAGGGACTGCACAACCCCTAAGCCTACAATGTATCAGGCTTAGGGGGCCCATGAGACAGGATCACAGATTGTGTGATCCTGTCTGCTGGGCCCTGTATCTAAGCCAATCACATGGTAGGCTTAGATACATGGCCCATGTGTGATCCTGTCTGCTGGGCCCTGTATCTAAGCCAATCACATGGTAGGCTTAGATACATGGCCCATGCGTGATCCTGTCTGCTGGGCCCTGTATCTAAGCCAATCACATGGTAGGCTTAGATACATGGCCCATGCGTGATCCTGTCTGCTGGGCCCTGTATCTAAGCCAATCACATGGTAGGCTTAGATACATGGCCCCATGTGTGATCCTGTCTGCTGGGCCCTGTATCTAAGCCAATCACATGGTAGGCTTAGATACATGGCCCATGCGTGATCCTGTCTGCTGGGCCCTGTATCTAAGCCTACCACACTAGGTTTAGATACAGGGCCCAGCACACAGTAATCTTATACTACATAAGATTACTGTCTGCTGGACCCTGTATCTAAGCCTACATTGTGGTAGGCTTAGATACAGGGTCCCACAGACAGTATCACACATGGGCCCTGTATCTAAGCCTAACACACGTGTTACTAATCGTTTTTTGTGTGTTTTCTTACAGGTTCGGTCGTTGGACTACGTCGGATTCCAGGACTACTTCGATGACAGCTTTTTTTTTTATTATCAATAAAATGGTTAATGAGGGTTGTGTGGGGATTTTTTTTATTTCAATAAAATATTTTTTCTATGTCTTTGTGTTTTTTTTTTAAACTATATTACTACCGCCTTAGTAATGGCCGCCGGATGATTGACAGCATCCATTGCTAAGGCGGGGCTTAGTGTTAGCCGATGCAGAGGCTAACACTAACCCCCATTATTACCCCGGTACCCACCGCCACCAGGGGTGCTGGGAAGAGCCGGGTACCATCCAGTACTCGACCATCTGTAGTGATGGTTGGCCACTGGGGTGGCTGCAGGCTGGTATTATCAGGAGGGGAAAGGCCAAAAACAGTGGCCCTTCCCACCCTGGTAATGCTAGGCTGCTGCTGCTGCTTTATTGTATCTGGCTGGTTATGAAAAATGGGGGGGACCCCACGTCATTAAAAAAAAACTAATTGGAAAAAACGATGTGGGGTCCCCCCCAATTTTCATAAACAACAAGATGAAACACAGCAGCAGCAGGCAGTATTACAAGGGTGGGAAGGGCCACTGTTTTTGGTCTTCCCCAGCCTAATACTACCAGCCTGCGGCCACCCACGGTGCCTGCACGTCACTACAGATGGTCGGGTACTGGTTCGTACCCGGCTCTTCCCAGTACTCCTGGTGGCGGTGGGTACCGGGGTAATAATGGGGGTTAGTGTAGCCTCTGCACCGGCTAACATTAAGCCTCGCCTTAGTAATGGAGGTTGTCAATCAGCCAGCGGCCATTACTAAGGCGGTGATAATAAAGTTTAAAAAGATACAAGCACATAGAAAAAATATTTTATTGAAATAAAAAAAATAAAAAAACACAACCCTCATTAACCATTTTATTGAGAATAAAAAAAAACGCCTTCATTGAAGTCCTCCAATCCGAAGTCCAACAACCGAACCTGTAAAAAAACACAAACACACAAAAATAATCAGTAACACATAAAGAAGCAAAATTATTATTCTTACCTATCCTGGGTCCAGCGCTGGAGACGCAATGTCAGCGAGCTGGGCCCTGTATCTAATCCAATCATGTGTGATACTGTCTGCTGAGCTGTGTATCTAATCCAATCATGTGTGTGAACCCAGCCTTAGTGACGCCCCCGGCTGCTAGTGCAGCATTGTTGGGTCACTTAGGAGACCCAGCGATGCAGCTGAAAGCTGCGGACCGTCGGCCATGAGAAGTTTGCGGGGGGGAGGGCCCAGTAAGAATTTTTGCATCGGGGCCCATGAGCCTTTAGCTATGCCCCTGCATTAGTCCCTCCATCGCTCATTGCTTCTCCATGCATTTTAGTTCCTCAATCGCTCATTGCTTCTCCATGCATTTTAGTCCCTCAATTATATGAAACAGGACAACTGTCCTGCCTCTGTATAAACCCGCTGTGGCCAACATCGCAGTGCTGCTGTGTTAGGCAATTCAGCGAGGAATGATGTACGTTGCAGCCAATTATGGGCTGCCACGTCATCAATAGGGGGCGGAGCCTGTCAGTGCAATCCGTTACCTGGGGAACGCGTGTCCATTCAAAAATAGCTAAATCGGACTTCAAACAAACAAAGTTTCGAAAATATATATATAAGAAAGGGACAATTAATATATAAATATCATTAAATTAATATTCATGGATAATTAAAGCATAAAGATTTACTTAAAGGAGGCACTTTAGAGTTTAGAAACACTCTAGGCAAAATTATACACTGTGTAATGCCTAGTCCAGGGCCTCTGGCGGTGGTGCTTGGCACAGGGATTCAAAGAATGCTAAAGAGAAAATCCCTGTTTCATGTACCATCCCCACAGACCCTGCACTAGGCATAACACATTTGTTTTTCCCCAGAATGTTCCTTTAAAACAGGGGTATGACTAGAAAGGCATTGTGCGATATTCCCTTTACTTCATTATAATGGCGCCCCCTGGAGCTCAAACTGTATAGTAATGTGCACGTCCTGCGACTGAGCTGATTAAGGGAGGACACACATGCTCATTTCTTCTCTCCAACTGCCACCAGCCAATAGAAATGCCTTCTCTGCAGCAGAAAGGACACGCCCCCTGAGCTGCTAGCCTGAAGAAAATGTAGCAGAGCAATTAGAGCGATGAATGAGAAGATCTCTGAATCCATGTAAGATACAGGGCTGGTTCTAGCTTTGTTAGAAAGAGACTGTCATGCGCTATATTATGCCTGATTTTCTTTTTTTTTCCATTAATTTTGGACAACCCCTTTAAGGGTGTATATACAGTACAGTAATTTGTTTGCCTTACGCTCTTTGCATAAATTTTCGGATTTGTAGAAAAACCTTCAGTGTACACCTACTGTAATTTGAATAATCTACTATAAATTCTTCCTAATAAGGGCCCATGTAAACGACAGTACTAGGGATCACGCGGTTTCTGAATACGATGCTGTTCCTCTGATTTTACACAGAATAGGAGATATATAAATACTAGCATATCATGTGCAGCATGTGCCATATTCATCGGTCCTTTTTAAAAATCTGGCGTGGGATAAAACAACTCCAGCTCGGACCTGGCATTGATTTCCACCACTTTTCTAAGTATGATATAATTATGAAATAAACGCTTAGCTTTTTTTTTTTTAACCACTTGTACCAGTACTAGTACCAGCTGCAATAGCTGATATGTGTGCATGACGTGAAATGTACATGCCTTTTCTATTACTGCTCATGTTAAACAATAAATAATGAGGGTGGTGTCAGCAAATTGAGTTAAGTTTCAAATGAAGGGGCGCCAAACCGAATCTTTCCCGCGAATAAAAGCACATTTTGCTTTCTAAATGTGTTTCTTTCACCATTTCATTTAACTTTTTTTTAATTTCCCCTAAAAAAATCCATTTACTCCCTGTCTGGTATCATTGCTTATCCTTAAAGAGGCTCTGTCACCACATTATAAGTGCCCTATCTTCTACATAATGTAATCGGCGCTATAATATAGATTACAGAAGTGTTTTTTAATCCGTTTTGACAGAGTTATGACCTCATTTAGATTTATGCTAATTATTTTGTTAATGCCCAACTGGGCGTGTTTTTACTTTTTGACCAAGTGGGCGTTGTGGAGAGAAGTGTATGACGCTGACCAATCAGTGTCATACACTTCTCTCCATTCATTTACCCAGCACATAGTGATCTTTCTAGATCATGATGTGCAGTCACATACTCAAACATTAACGTTACTGAAGTGTCTTAATAGTTAATAGACATCACCTCCAGCCAGGACGGGATGTCTATTCACAATCCCGACACTTCGGCAATGTTTGTGTGGAATTTACAGCACAGCAAGCGTGATCTCGCGAGATCACGCTGTAAACTGTCATTTAAGAAACTCATTAGCATAAATCTAAAATAGGTCATAACTCTGTCAAAATTTATCGTTTTTCTAAATAAAAAACACTGCTGTGATCTACATTACAGCGCCAATCACATCATGTACAATATAGGCCACTTATAATGTGGTGACAGAGCCTCTTTAAATCTGGTCCATAAGTCATATATACACATTAGAAATATGTTGGTGAATCCCACAGATTTTAAGAGGATCACTGGCAATCTAATGTCATTAGGGTCAGGCAAGCCCCTGAAAGTTTTCATTTGCCTGATTCTTTTTTCCTACGAATAAGAGGTGCCAGAAGTAGCAGACACATATCCCTCCCCACTCCAAATATATAACATAGGTATATATAAAAAATTATTTGAATGTGAATTTTTATTATCATTGGGCCAGTAGCATTACGAGGCTTAAATGGGAATTCTGAGATTAAAAATATGTCTGTTTTCTTCTAGAAACATCACCACTCTTGTTCATGGGCTGTGTGTGGTGTTGCAGCTCAGCCTCATTCATTTGAATTGGAATGAGCTGCAATACAAGACATAGCCTTTTGAGAAAAGTGGCGCTGTTTCTGGAAGAAAGCAGACATAATTTTTTCATCTCATGCAACACCTTTAAGGCAAGCTTAATATGGGAAGATCAGAAGGAGAAAGAGAGAGCTAGGGTGAAAAGGTCTTGGGGGGAATGTATCTCGGACTTACACTTCAGATTTATATGAAATTCTGAGGAAAACTTACCCTACAGGTACTGTAATGACTGCCGTCAATAATTGTCACGTTTCAACACAGTTTATATATTTCCATCTACTTTTAGCATTTACAATAGGTTACTTTGATTCTACTTCGGAAGAACTACATTTTTATCAACGATATGATGTTCACACAAGGAAGGAGATCTGTACAGCTACCGAACATTGGTAACAGGCTGCATTCAGCAATATGTGGGGAATGCAGCTGAACGTTTCACACACGGCCTAGTTATATTTGAGTGGAGAGACGCCTGCAAAATGTGTCAGCTACTAGGACATATCTGATGAACTCCTGACTTCCAAAAGATGTGCATAATGACAGGCAATGTCACACTGAGCTGCTATTTTTAGTTCAGCAAAGCTATAAAAAAAAAAAATAGACAGAGCAAGGCAAATGCAAGAGAGGGTCCACGGGAAACCATTATTATTCATAACATAACAATAATTACATAGGACGATGGCAGGACAGCAAGTTAGGTTCTTTTCACACTGAGGTTAGTGGTCTCCATTTGATGTATATGTTGGGAAAAGCTTCCTAACCGGAGGCTGTGACTGATGCCTAAGGGTATGTTCACACGGCCTATTTACGGACGTAATTCGGGCGTTTTTGCCCCGAATTACGTCTGAAAATAGCTCCTCAATAGCGTTGACAAACATCTGCCCATTGAAAGCAATGGGCAGACGTTTGTCTGTTCACACGAGGCGTAATTTACAGGCCGCTGTCAAATGACGGCGCGTAAATAGACGCCCGCGTCAAAGAAGTGACCTGTCACTTCTTTGGCCGTAATTGGAGCCGTTATTCATTGACTCCAATGAATAGCAGCGCCAATTACGTCCGTAATTGACGCGGCGTTCAAGCGCCTGCACATGCCGTGACGGCTGAAATTACGGGGATGTTTTCAGGCTGAAACATCCCCGTAATTTCAGCCGTAACGGACGCCCTCGTGTGAACATACCCTTACAGTGGCATCCGTCACCTATAGATAATAATGGTATCCATTTGAAAGATACATCATGATTTTTCATGACCCTTTACATGACGTATGCGTAAACGAATACCATTATAGTCTATGGATAACGGATGCCACTGTTAGGCATCCGATTAAGGAATTTGTCACCCTTAGGCTAAAATAGAATATCACGAAAAGCAAAAGACTCTTTTGGCCTCCATTAGTATAATGGGAGCCTATGAGTATGTTTGACGTACGCACCAGGAGCTTTTCCGACGCATATGTTAAATGTACATGAAAAACACAGTAAGCCTGTCTGGATATGTGGATTTTTCTGGAAAAGAGGCATTATTGTAAGCTTCTGGGACCTAATATAAAATTGGCAACAGAGCCGCTCCAACTATTATGATGATGTTTCCTATGTGGCAGAGGGGCATTCGGGCCATTTGAGGCACCAGGGCCCCGATGAGACTGCTACCTCAGAATTCCATATAGTTACGGTCCTGTTCTGGAAAACCCCTATTATCTCAGACGCTGTCTGTAAAGCTCCTGCACCACGAATTTAAAGTATTGCTCTTATAATAGAACAGTGTTTATTCTACCCAACGTTTCTAAATTGCTGAGTGCACATTTAGTGAGTTTCGGGTCTCCGACGAAAGGTGGTCATACACATTAGGCTAATGTTGGCCAAACCAACTGATTTCGGCGGGATCAGCTTACGATGTAATGTATATGAGGCTGGGTTCACACGACCTATTTTCAGACGTAAACGAGGCGTATTATGCCTCGTTTTACGTCTGAAAATAGGGCTACAATACGTCGGCAAACATCTGCCCATTCATTTGAATGGGTTTGCCGACGTACTGTGCCGACGACCTGTAATTTACGCGTCGTCGTTTGACAGCTGTCAAAAGACGACGCGTAAAATTACAGCCTCGTCAAAAGAAGTGCAGGACACTTCTTTGGACGTTTTTGGAGCCGTTTTCTCATAGATTCCAATGAAAACAGCTCCAAAAACGGACGTAAAAAACGGCGCGAAAATGGCACGAAAAACGGCGCGAAAAACGCCTGAAAATCAGGGGCTGTTTTCCCTTGAAAACAGCTCCGTATTTTCAGACGTTTTTGGTCACTACGTGTGCACATACCCTTGCATGTACGGCTGACGCTTGTCTGGCAATTGAGAAAAAAAAAGGATTGTGCATGTTGAATTTCAAACATGCCCAATTCTTTTTCCTCGAGGAAGATAAGCTGCTACCCGAGGAGTCTGGCAGCAATTTATTCCCCACTTCTAATTGAGAACACATGCTTGGTTGCCCGAACCAAGCCTGCATGTGTATGGGTAGGTGGGAAGGAATAGCTGTTGTTCGTTTCACAGCTCCTGAAGGTGTATGGCCATCTTTAGAAGCCTTGATGTGACGTTTGTAATGTCATTATTGGCTAAAGACTCTTCATCATTAAATCATAAAAGTAATGTAAATAACATTGACTAGAACTGAAAAAGGATCATCTGAATCTATTGACTGCGCTCTTAAAAAGTAGGGCAGATCTGTTATTCAAAATACGCCTCACTCAAATGGACATGGCACATGCCATATGCCATGTGCCACATTTATTAACTGTTTTAGACACTTTTTACGCTGCCCTAGACAAGGGGGCATGGCTTAGCGAAAAGAGGGGCCTAGTCTAGCGCAAAGGGACATGACTTAAAATTGCGCCAAAATTTGCAGTGAAGACGAGTGTCAGCTAAGCCAGCCAAGAGGTGGTATAATGAACATGAACTAGCAATATGCACCAAATGTATCATACAGCAAGCGCCTGTGTGTCAATCACATGACTATCACATGACTATGGACAGAATTTTATCCACTGGAAGTAAACAATGAATGTTCCTACTGAATAACAACATGCAGAGATCTTGAAAATGATGAGTAATTAATACTGAAAGTATATTTAAAATTGTATAGGTTTTAATTATACAAAAAAATAACATTAATTTGCTGAAACTGGAGAACCCCTTTAATGAAAAATAAGCTGCTCCTAATTCAAAATAATCGTATGCTTAGTACTGCAGTTCACAGCTTCTCAGTCCCATTCATGTGAATAGGACTAAGCTGGAGAAAAAGGCACAGTCACAACACAGCCGATCGGCGGGGGTTCCGGGAGTCGGAGAAGTAAGGATAGGCTATCGATATTACAGACCATGGAAACCCCTTTAACTTTTATAGAAATGATACAGAGGACAGGAAAAGATCAAATATATCCAGGTTAGGCTAAGTTCACATCTTGTTTTTACTGTACGTCTGACGTGCACGTTTTGATATGAAAAAACAGTGTCATAACGTGCACCACAGCGTGTCCATTGATTTCTATGGTCAGGGCGGATGCCCTAATGTTGTAATTTGTGCTTACGTTTTGTTTGCTTACCTTCTATCCCGTTTTTTTTTCCATGTCCTGAAAAGCATAGTCTACTATGCTTTTCAGTACTTTTCCAAAACGTAAACCACACGTAAATGTTTTTATTTGTATTGAAGTCAATGGCGACATATGGACTATGTATGCAATCCTAAACCCTACGTTTTTATACGTAAAACGTATACGTTTTCGTCACCATGTATTGGAAATTACCCAGAATATGAGATAAAACAGTGCCTCCCCTGCCAAGCCCCGCAGTACTGGCGCCAGAAAAAAACTGCAGCCACTCCCTACTTCTTTTATATTCAGACTATAAATCTTTACACAGTTTGATTTAGCTCAAGTAAGAACGGACACAAACGTATAAAAACTTATATGACGTATATATACTACAAAAGACGTAAGCGTATGATACAAATGCATACGTCTCTGTAACTGCTTAATAAGGGAATGTGATCTACGATTTATAGCAATAGGTGGGTTTAACAAGAAGAGCGAGTGGAGTAAAACATGTCAGAATCAGACGACACGGCATGATTGTAGTCTGTAATCAAGAGACAAATAGGTCTGCATAGAAGCTGCAGACACAAAATAAAAGGTTTTACTCAAGATAATTTGTAAAATTTTTAAAGATATTGGAGCAGTTATATTATAGAGGTAATAATTGCAAAAGAGTGCACATCAATCCCTTCAATCCCTTAAAGACCAAGCCAATATTGGCCTTAAAGACCATCATTTTTCATTGTGGCGAAATGCATGAAAAAAGCAATTCCACCAACGCTTTTAAAAAATGTTATGCTATTTATCGTTTACCTTAATTGACAATATAACTTTATTGTATGGGTCATTAAGAGTGAAGGAATAACAAGTATGTTTTTGTTTTAATTCATTATAGTTTAATAATTTACTATTTAGGCCCCGTGCACACGACCGTAGTGGATTTGCGGGCCGCAAAACTACAGATCAACCGGACCACAAAAACCCTTTGTTGTGCATTCGTGTGTCATCAGGATTCAAAGATTCACAACAAAAAAAAATAGATTTCACCAGTAGTGTGAACCCACAAATCCAGAACGTAAAAGTACTTGTCCTGAGCTTTTGCACGGATCCATGAAAACGTGTGCATGGGAACATAGAAATGACTGGGTCTGTAATTTATGCGTAAAAATGTGGACGCAAATGCACGGACGTGTGCATTAGGCCTTATTGATAACTGTTTAAAGAGGCTCTGTCACCACATTATAAGTGCCCTGTCTCCTACATAAGGAGATCAGTGCTATAATGTAGGTGACAGTAATGCTTTTTATTTAAATAAACGATCTATTTTTACCACTTTATTAGCGTTTTTAGATTTATGCTAATGAGTTGCTTAATGCCCAACTGGGCGTATTTTTACTTTAGACGAAGTGGGCGTTGTACAGGGGAGTGTGTGTCGCTGACCAATCAGCATCATGCACTCCTCTCCATTCATTTACACAGCGCATAGGGATCCTGTTAGATCCTTATGTGCTGTCTTATACTAACACATTGACAATACTGAAGTGTTTAGACAGTGAATATACATTCCACGGGATGTCTATTCACAATCTCTGCACTTCGTTACTGTTTCTATGGTAGTTACAGCCGAGGAAGCGTGATCTCGTTGTAACCTGTTATTTACGTGTGCAGAGATTGTGAATAGACATCCCGTGGCATGTCTATTCACTGTCTAAACACTTCAGTATTGTTAATGATTTTTTATAAAAAGTATTTTATTGTGCAAACGCCATAAGAAATAAAAAAAACTATAAACATCTGGTATCGCCGTAATCGTATCGCCCCGCAGAATAAAGTGAATATGTAATTTATAGCACACGGTGATCGCTGTAAAAAAATAGAAATACAAAAACTATAGTAGAATTGCTGTTTTTTAGTCACCACGCCACTTAAAAATAGAATAAAAACTGATCAAAAAGCCGCATGCACCCCATGAAAACTACAATGAATTCCTCAAGGGGTCTAGTTTACAAAATGGGGTCACTTTTAAGGGGTTTCCCCTGTTCTGGTACCTCAGAAGCTCTGCAAATGCGAATGGAGTATTGCCGTAATCGGGAGAAATTGCTTTACAAATCCTGGGGTGCTTTTTCTCCATTATTCCTTGTCAAAATTTAAAAATCGTACCTTTTATTGGAAAAATTTGATTTTCAATTGCACAGCCTAATTCCACAAAATGCAGCAAAAAAAACCAGTGGGATCTAAAGGCCCACTATACCCCTTGATAAGTTCCTTGAGAGGAGTAGTTTGCAAAATAGGATCACTGATGGGGGGGTTTCCGCTGTTTTGGCACCACAAGACCTCTTCCAATCGAACATGGTGCGTAATAAAAAGGAGACCTCAAAATCCACTAGGTGCTGCTTTGCTTCGGAGGCCGGTGTTTCAGTCCATAAGCACACTAGGGCCACATGTGGGATATTTCTAAAAACGGAAGAATCTGGGCAATAAGTATTGAGTTGCGTTTCTCTGGTAAATCCTTCTGTTTTACAATAAAAATGTAATAAAAAGGATTTTCTGACAAAAAAATGAAATTTGTAAATTTCACCTCTACTTTGCTTTAAATTCCTGTGAAACACCTAAAGGGTTAATAAACGTTCTAAATGCTGTTTTGAATACTTTGAGGGGTCTAGTTTCTAAAATGGGGTGTTTTATGGGGTTTCTAATATATAAGCTTCTCAAAGCCACTTCAGAACTGAACTGGTACATAAAAAAAAGAGGCTTTTGAAATTTTATTCAAAATATGAGAAATTGCTGTTTATGTTCTAAGCCCTGTAACGTCCTAGAAAAAAAAAAGAATGTTCAAAAAATGATGCCAACATATAGTAGACATATGGGAAATGTGAACTAGTAACTATTTTGGGTGGTATAACACTCTGTCTTACAAGCAGATGCATTAAAATTCAGAAAATGTTTATTTTTTTCAAATTTTCTCTAAATTTTGCTATTTTTTTTACAAATAAACACTGAATATATCGACCAAATTTTATCACTAACATAAAGCCCAATGTCTCACGAGAAAACAATCTCAGAATTGCTTGGATAGGTTTAAGCATTCCGAAGTTATTATCACATAAAGTGAAATATGTCAGATTTGAAAAATGGGCTCTGAGCCTTAAAGCCAAAACAAGGCTGTTTGGTCCGGGACTTGCGGCCGAAATACGTTCCGTCCATTACGGACGTAACATGCTCGTGTGAACCCAGCCTAATTGTCGCATTCTGATATTCTTCCCCTTCTATAGGAGTGGGAAGATGAGAAGTTTTTCATCTAATCTCCCCTACTCCTCACTTTCTGACTCGGATGTGTACTGGCATCTGGATCACAGCAATTTTTGGTCTCTTCAGTTCTGGTGACTATGTGAAGATATGTGCATATAGACATTGGCATAAGTGGCATGTATGAACTCTGCACATCTAAAACTTTTATTTATAGGTGGTGTTGTGTGCCTCAGGCTCTGCTTAGATCAGACTTTAAGCCACATGCATTACTTTTTATAATGAGTGTAAAATACTGGGTGGCATTTTCACAATATGCCAGATGTCTACTTTCATAAAATATATGTGATGGGGTATAATATTATTTTTCTATTCTATAATTCAGTTGTTATTTGTTTATGTCAAAAGTGTAAAAATAGGAACCGTCAGCTCTTCTGACATGTCTGTTTTAGTAAATACTTGTATTTCCCATGAAATAACAATTCTGGAGCTTCTTTTCTTAGAACTCAGCCTTGTGCTGTTCCTCTCTTAGACCTTATTCACATGGCTGCAGTAGGAACAATAGATCCCTAATGGGGCTATTCACACGACCGATTTTTTGACGGCCCGGGAAACCCGGCCGTCAAAAAATGGGACATGCACTATTTTTGTCCGTTCTCCCGGCCGCCCGGCTCCCATAGAAGTGTATGGGGCTGGGTAATACACAGCCATCACAGGAATGTGTTCCGGGTGACAGCCGTGTCTTCCATCCCTCGCTCTCTCTCCTTCTACTCCTCACACTGTGAAGTGCATGAGAGGAGGAGGGTATTTGTTTGCTCCCTGTAGGAGCGGAATCCCCGGCCACAGCTTCGGCAACACTGTGGCTGGGGATTGGGGATTCCGCTTCAGAAGTGCTTGATGTCAGTGTGTCCATATATGGACACAGTGAAGTCAGGGACTTCTCCTTGAACGGAAACACCGGCCAAAGGGTCGGGGATTCCACTTCAGAAGTGCCTGACGTCACTGGACACAGTGAAGTCAGGCACTTCTGAAGCGGACTCCCCGACCCTGTGGCCGATGTTTCAGCTTCAGGAGAAGTCCCTGACTTCACTGACACAGTGACGTCAGGCACTTCTGAAGCAGAATCCCCGACCCTGTGGCCGGTGTTTCTGCTCCAGGAGAAGTCCCTGACTTCACTGACGCAGTGACGTCAGGCACTTCTGAAGCGGAATCCCCGATCCTGTGGCCGGTGTTTCCACTCCAGGAGAAGTCTCTGACTTCACTGTGTCCATATATGGACACAGTGACGTCAGGCACTACTGAAGCAGAATCCCCGAACCTGTGGCCAGTGTCTCCACTCCAGGAGAAGTCCCTGACTTCACTGTGTCCATATATGGACACAGTGATGTCAGGCACTTCTCCTGGAATGGTGGCGCTATCTACAGACAGGTAGGAGGAATACCATCTATGGGGGGGGGTGCTGTGTAGAACTACCTACAGGGGGCTGTGTGGCGTTACCTATGGGAGGCTGTGTGGCATTACCTACAGGGGGCTGTGTGGCTTTACCGACAGGGGGCTGTGTGCCACTACCTACAGGAGGCTGTGTGCCACTACCTACAGGGGGCTGTGTTGCACTACCTACAGGGGCTGTGTGGCACTACTTACGGGGGGCTGTGTGGCACTACCTACAGGGGGCTGTGTGGCACTACCTACAGGTACCTACAGGTACCTACAGGGGGCTGTGTGGCATTACAGGGGGCTGTGTGGCATTACAGGGTGCTGTATGGCATTACCTACAGGGGGCTGTGTGGCATTACCTACAGGGGGCTGTGTGCCACTACCTACAGGGGGATGATTGACACTACCTACAGGGGGCTGTGTGGCATTACAGGGGGCTGTGTGGCATTACCTACAGGGGCTGTGTGGCACTACCTACAGGGGGGCTGTGGCAGTATCTACTGAAGGCAGTGTGTGGCATTATTTACAGAGGGAAGTGTGTGGCAAAAAATTTACAAATGAAATTCATCCAATTCTAAAACGGACAGGGAAAAAACGGATGCAAAACGGGTCAAAATCGGCCGTTAAAAACGGCAACACGGCCCGGAATGGAATCGGAACGGATGCAAAATGGATGGAAAACGGCCGGGGAAAACGGTCCAAAACGTCTGACACTCGGAGCCTGACGTGTGAATAAGGCCTTACTCCTCCTGGAAATGTATGAATAAATTGACAACTGGGTTTACAGTTCTTTGTGAATGTGGCATGTCTCTACACAGTCTGACTTTGTCCAATCAGCACTGACAGCGTCAGACTACATAGGACATTCCCTATTGACAAGGGAAATTGTAACACCTGGTTGTCAATTCATTCATACATTTTCAGGAGGAATAACAGAGTAATGGCACAATCCAGATTTCTAAGAAAAGATGCTGAAAACATGTCAGAAGAGCTGAAGAATCTTTACGTAACATTTTTTCATACCTCTGACAAAGTATCCCTGACACATAGGCTACAATCCTATAGATCAGGGGTCTCAAACACGTGGCCCATGGGCCACATACGGCCCATTGAGGCTATCATCTGTGGCCCGTGAGGCACCGTAGCTCCCTCAGGAGAGGAGAGAGCAGGCCGAAGGAGGAGTGCGCCGGCACTCCTTCACGAAGTCGCAGAGCATATACTAGTGCTCTGCTCCGGTACTCCTGCTATGAGGAAGCCCCTGATATCTCTGTCCATATATGGACAGTGATGTCAGGAGCTGACCTGGAGTCCCAGTCAGAATGCGGCTCTGCTCCGAGACTCCGGCTGGGGAAGCCTCTGACATCACGGTCTATATATGGACACTGATGTCTGGAGCAGAGATAGAGTCCCAGGCAGAGCGCTAGTAGCTCTGGGACTCTGGCACTGGGCTTGCCCCTGACATCACTGTCCATATATGGACAATGATATCAGGAACAGAGCTGTAGTCCCAGGCAGAGCGCTAGTAGCGCTCTGCCCAGGACTCCGGCTCTGGGCTTGCCCCTAACACTGTGGCATTATCTACAGAGAGCTCTGTGGTATTATCTACAGAGGGCACTGTGGCACTATCTAAAAAGGGACTGCCCAATCTGGATATTCTTGTGTCTGCCAAGCGCTGCCAACTGAGCAGCCAGACTGCATTTAGCGACACTTAAACTGGAAAACTGGATCGATAAAATAAGCACGTGGAGTGCAAATTTCAGCTAGCGCTATTATTAGGGTATGTGCACACACACTAATTACGTCCGTAATTGACGGACGTAATTCGGCCGCAAGTCCCGGACCGAACACAGTGCAGGGAGCCGGGCTCCTAGCATCATACTTATGTACGATGCTAGGAGTCCCTGCCTCGCTGCAAGACAACTGTCCTGTACTGAAAACATGATTACAGTACGGGACAGTTGTCCTGCAGCGAGGCAGGGACTCCTAGCATCGTACATAAGTATGATGCTAGGAGCCCGGCTCCCTGCACTGTGTTCGGTCCGGGACTTGCGGCCGAAATACGTCCGTCAATTACGGACGTAATTAGTGTGTGTGCACATACCCTCATAGTAATGTAGTATTGTTATAGTAATGTAGTAGTATTATAGTAATATTGTAGTATTATAGTAATGTAGTATTGTTATAGTAATGTAGTATTATAGTAATGTAGTATTATTAGGGTATGTGCACACACACTAATTACGGACGTAATTCGGGCGTTTTTGCCCCGAATTACGTCAGAAAAAAGCGCCTCGATAGCGCTGACAAACATCTGCCCATTGAAAGCAATGGGCTGACGTTTGTCTGTTCACACGAGGCGTATATTTACGCGCCGCTGTCAAATGACGGCGCGTAAATAGACGCCCGCGTCAAAGAAGTGACCTGTCACTTCTTTGGGCGTAATTGGAGCCGTTATTCATTGACTCCAATGAATAGCAGCGCCAATTACGTCCGTAATGGACGCGGCGTTCAAGCGCCTGCACATGCCGTTACGGCTGAAATTACGGGGATGTTTTCAGGCGGAAACATCACCGTAATTTCAGCCTTTACGGACGCTGCCGTGTGAACATACCCTTATAGTAATGTAGTATTGTTATAGTAATGTAGTATTGTTATGGTAATATAGTAGTATAGTAATGTAGTATTGTTATGGTAATATAGTAGTATAGTAATGTAGTATTGTTATAGTAATGTAGTATTGTTATGGTAATGTAGTAGTATAGTAATGTAGTATTGTTATAGTAATATATTATTGTTATAGTAGTGTAGTATTATAGTAATGTAGTATTGTTATAGTAGTGTAGTATTGTTATGGTAATGTAGTAGTATAGTAATGTAGTATTGTTATAGTAATATATTATTGTTATAGTAGTGTAGTATTATAGTAATGTAGTATTGTTATAGTAGTGTAGTATTGTTATAGTAATGTAGTATTGTTAAAGTAATGTAGTATTATAGTAATGTAGTATTGTTATGATAATATAGTATTATAATAATGTAGTATTGTTATGGTAATGTAGTATTATAGTAATGTAGTATTGTTTTATTATAGTAATGTAGTATTGTTATAGTAATGTAGTATTATAGTAATGTAGTATTGTTATGGTAATGTAGTATTATAGTAATGTATTATTAAGGCTGGGTTCACACAGAGTTTTTTGCAGGCGGAGATTCTGCCTCAAAATTCTGTTTGGAAGATTGAGGCAGATTTTCCTGACCCTGCACGCCGATTTTTGCGGAGTTTTTCGCAGCGTTTTTTGCCCGCGGCCATTAAGCGCCGCGGGCATAAAACTCAGCGAAATACGCCTTTGATGTCAATGGGAGGTCAGAAGCGTAAACGCCCGAAGATAGGGAAAAAGACGCCTCCGCCTCCCATTGAAATCAATAGGGGGCATTTCCGGGCCGTTTTTGACGAGTTTTGCGGTGCGATTTCCGCGTCAAAAAACTCAGTGTGAACCCAGCCTTATAGTAATGTATTATTGTTATAGTAGTGTAGTATTATAGTAATGTAGTATTGTTATAGTAATTTAGTATTGTTATAAAAATTTATTATTGTTATAGTAGTGTAGTATTATTATAGTAATGTAGTATTATAGTAATGTAGTATTATAATAATGTAGTATTATTATAGTAATGTAGTATTGTTATAGTAATGTAGTATTGTTATAGTAATGCAGTATTATTATAGTAATGTAGTATTGTTATAGTAATGTAGTATTATAGTAATGTAGTATTATAATAATGTAGTATTATTATAGTAATGTAGTATTGTTATAGTAATGTAGTATTGTTATAGTAATGCAGTATTATTATAGTAATGTAGTATTGTTATAGTAATGTAGTATTATAGTAATGTAGTATTATTATAGTAATGTAGTATTGTTATAGTAATGTAGTATTGTTATAGTAATGCAGTATTATTATAGTAATGTAGTATTGTTATAGTAATGTAGTATTATAGTAATGTAGTATTATAATAATGTAGTATTATTATAGTAATGTAGTATTGTTATAGTAATGTAGTATTGTTATAGTAATGCAGTATTATTATAGTAATGTAGTATTGTTATAGTAATGTAGTATTATAGTAATGTAGTATTATTATAGTAATGTAGTATTGTTATAGTAATGTAGTATTGTTATAGTAATGCAGTATTATTATAGTAATGTAGTATTGTTATAGTAATGTAGTATTATAGTAATGTAGTGTTATATTAATGTAGTATTGTTATAGTAATGCAGTATTATTAGGGTATGTTCACACGGCGGGGGTCCGTAACGGCTGAAATTACGGGGATGTTTCAGCCTGAAAACATCCCCGTAATTTCAGCCGTACCGGCATGTGCAGGCGCTTGAACGCCGCGTCAATTACGGCCGTAATTAGCGCTGCTATTCATTGGAGTCAATGAATAGCGGCTCCAATTACGGCCAAAGAAGTGACAGGTCACTTCTTCTACGCGGGCGTCTATTTACGCGCCGTCATTTGACAGCGGCGCGTAAATATACGCCTCGTGTGAACAGACAAACGTCTGCCCATTGCTTTCAATGGGCAGATGTTTGTCAGCGCTATTAAGGCGCTATTTTCGGGCGTAATTCGGGGCAAAAACGCCCGATTTACGTCCGTAAATAGGCTGTGTGAACATACCCTAATAGTAATGTAGTATTGTTATAGTAATGTAGTATTATAGTAATGTAGTGTTATAGTAATGTAGTATTATTATAGTCAATTAGTATTATTATAGTATTATAGTATTTTTATAGTAATGTAGTATTGTTATAGTAGTTCGAATAACTAATTGTTTAACAATAATTTTGGATTGTATCCAATTTGAAAGTAATGCGGCCCGTCCACTTCACATTTTTTCTATGTGCGGCCCTTTTACCCGGCTGAGTTTGAGACCCCTGCTATAGATGGACATTTACAACGTTTCAAGTACGCACCCTGCCATTTTGAACAGCAAAATCAGACGACAACCAATTTTAATCCACCATAATTTTAGCATTTATCACTGATTGTTTTCTGCATGGGAAATTATTGTTAAGATCATTCAGAAACATACAAATTGTAACAATCAATGTTATGTGCAATGGCCTTGAAGCAGCGGGAGGTGAGCAGCCGGAGGAATTCTCATCAGCAGACTACAGCTTTTATGATGACTCAGCATCCAGTTCATTGACATTGGGCTGCTGTAAACATAAGCATATAGTCTGTGAATGGATTTGAGGGGCAACAAATTGTACATCTGCATTTGTATTAATGGGCTGGCATATTTTTAGGAGTCAGCTATTTGAAAAAAATGCATCAAAAGGTCCAGAGAATTGTTTTTTTATTAACCCCTTCCTGCAGAATCACGTACATGTCCGTGACGGTGATCACACACTGTTGGACGACTGTGGTTGACAGTCGCCCTCCAGCACTAATGGCCGGGATGGGAGAAAACATTACCCCTTTCTCTTTGTCATCGCCCCATTAGCCTTGGCATTGCGATCACAGAAGCAGACTGTTTTATACTGGCAGCCCATGGAGTAACAAAGGCCACTAGAGCTGTCCAGTATAAGTTTCAGTTAGGGCATAAAGTATAGACATATGATATTACATCACAGTGTTTAAAGGTAAAATAGAACTGAACATTTTTCAAAAAACAATTAAAAACCCCCACAGGAGAGTTTGCTACAAGTGTATCCATTACAGCTAGAAACCTTACTTATATGACACACAATATCGTGCAAAAGATGATGTTATGTACATTGTGCAAATTCTGTGCATAGTGTTTTTCACAAATCGAGAGGATTTCTTGACACAGGCTTAATTCTTCTCACAGCTGAGAGGTGGCTACAATTCTATAAAGTACAAGGGCACGTTCAGACGTGGCGGAATTTTTCCGCTGCAAATGTTGGTGCAGATTTAGGGCAATTATGCAACGAATCTGCAGCATCATTTCCATACTTGAAGGTAATTCAGACATTGCAGAAATCACAGCGGACTTGCCACAGATTTCAGTTTTTGCATTGCAAAGGCTGAAATCTGCAGTGAAATTCCGCTTCTTCTCCGCAATGTAATGAGCATGCTGCGGAGGGAAAAATCTGCACCGCAGCCTGATTTCCGCACAGTTATTTTCTGCAACGTCTGATCTAACTTTCCTAAAAATGTATAGAAAGAAATGAAAAAAACGGCTGCTGCAGAATTCCACTGCGGACTGTCCGCAGCGGAATTTAACAGCAATTCCGCCACGTGTGAATGTGCCCTAAGGCTTTGTTCACACTAGCGTCAAAGTGCTAACCCTAATACATCGATAGTGTGAATGGAGCCTATGGGCACATTCAGACGTGGCGGAATTACTGTTGAATTCCGCTGCGGACAGTCCGCAGTGGAATTCTGCAGCAGCCGTTTTTTACATTTGTTTCTATAGACTTTTAGGAAACTTAGGCCGCCACCCCACTTCCGGTCCCGCGTCATCAGAGAAATATTACTCGAAAAATATTATAAATTATTAGTAAAAAGAAGAAAAAAGTTTTGGTAACATAATAGCCAATTAAATAAAATATTATTGCTTTCAGTAAGAGAAAAAAAAATAGCATTTCTGCTAATATGATCTTTTAATGGCTAACAAAAATAAATTATGTTAAACAGCTTCGAAACAACTTAGACCTGACGCTTGGACTTAAATACTTAAAGAGGCTCTGTCACCAGATTTTGCAACCCCTATCTGCTATTGCACCAGATAGGCGCTGCAATGTAGATAAGAGTAACGTTTTTATTTTTAAAAAACGAGCATTTTTGGCCAAGTTATGACCATTTTCGTATTTATGCAAATGAGGCTAGCAAAAGTACAACTGGGCGTGTTGAAAAGTAAAAGTACAACTGGGTGTGTATTATGTGCGTACATCGGGGCGTGTTTACTACTTTTACTAGCTGGGCTTTCTGATGAGAAGTATCATCCACTTCTCTTCAGAACGCCCAGCTTCTGGCAGTGCAGATCTGTGACGTCACTCACAGGTCCTGCATCGTGTCGGCACCAGAGGCTTCAGTTGATTCTGCAGCAGCATCAGCATTTGCAGGTAAGTAGCTACATCGACTTACCTGCAAACGCCGATGCTGCTGCAGAATCATCTGTAGCCTCTGGTGCCGACACGATGCAGGACCTGTGAGTGACGTCACAGATCTGCACTGCCAGAAGCTGGGCGTTCTGAAGAGAAGTGGATGATACTTCTCATCAGAACGGCCAGCTAGTAAAAGTAGTAAACACGCCCCGATGTACGCACATAATACACGCCCACTTGTACTTTTACTTTTCAACACGCCCAGTTGTACTTTTGCAAGCCTCATTTGCATAAATACGAAAATGGTCATAACTTAATAAAAATGCTAGTTTTTTTTAAAATAAAAACGTTACTGTAATCTACATTGCAGCGCCTATCTGCTGCAATAGCAGATAGGGGTTGCAAAATCTGGTGACAGAGCCTCTTTAAGGCTAAAACATGGATATAATTTTTCCTACACTGAACATGCACTCACTGGGCAGCTGTGCGAAGGGACGGAGGCATGAGAGTATAGGATTAAGAGTGATAATGGGTAACGAAAAGAGGGGCAGAGACCACTGTCCGCTATGAGAGTTATTCTGATCTTACACAATCAATAAATTTGCCACGTTGTCTGATTTTTGGGATTTCAGTTCAGGTGTAGCACTACTGCAGTACAATACGTCCTCAAGCAGCCAGGAGAATGTCCAGTAAGGAAGGGTATAGCTAGGGCAATCTACTGGGGATGCCAGCTTGTTTCAGTCTTTCTTGTGCATATAACTGATATTGTTAACAGATTGAAATGGGCTAGCGAAGACCAAACAATCTTGGTGCACACTGGCATAAATGACAAAGCTGGATGGAAACTCCTTAATAATTATTTCAGGGAACTAGGTGGTAAACGTAGGCCAGGATAGTATATTCTGAAATTGCAACGTGTGCCACACCAGAGTGTCAGATGTGGTTGCTAGTCGCTATTAAATAAATGCATTAAAGAAGGGATTTAGGTTTAAGAAGAATAGGGCTGAGTACTGGCTCTACAGTAGGGATCAGCTGCACCTCAATGGGGAGTATGCACCAGTTCTAGGGGGAAAAATGATAAGAAGAATGGAGCATTTAGCATTTAATATTTAGTATTTAGCATGAGACCAAATTTAGAAGCAAATGGTAAAATAGTTTAGATAGGGAATGAAACTGTTTAATGAATATGGGGATGAAATGGAGGGAGGAGATAAAACAAAAACTAAGGACTGATTTACAATGGACATACATAGGCTCATCATAAATGTTTGTTTCCAAATGCTACTTGTGTCTTTTTTTGAACCTTACTATGTAACTTATGTATCTGGAATTTGACGTTTTCGAAAATGCATGACTGGTGTTTTCCATCTCATTGTTTCTCTTTGTTCCTTTATAATAATCATTAGGAACTATTTCGTCTTGAAGGTATGATTAAATATGGAATCATCTTAAAGACAAACGATTGCTTTTCTTGTTAGCGTAAGTACATTCTAGGAGTAATGGGACCTATGTCTTCTTTCCCAATACAGTAAATGGCTACATTCCTTAAAAACAGACAAATACATACATTCTTACTATATATTATCTTCTAGTTATTATGAAACTGGTTGTTCCAGCAATTTAATTACATTTCAAGAAAATGTAATCTATAGCTGATAGAACATTGGAATATACTCAGATTGGAGCTAAGTATGCAGACCTTGCGCTGTTCCAAAAGCCATAATACTGTAAAGCTGCATGATATCAATAAAAGTTATTTTTCTTTCATTCACATTAAATGTCATTCAAGTCTGTAGCCAATGTGACATTGGTTTTATATTGTTAATTGTTGTCCTTATGATATACAGTATTTTACATTTGTAAGGTCTGTGGGGCCCCAGATGGTGTAGCACCAGATACAGGCTGTGGCGCCCAGGAAAGACGGTACAAAGACAGGAATGATGGCAAAAACTTTCTATCCTTTTATACCGGTGGTAAAAGTTAGACACACAGCCACAAACAATTACAACAATTCCTCTCAGTAGCCACTAAAAGAAACAGTCTTAAATGCTGTGGTTCAGACAGGCAGAAAATAGCTGGCTTGCTGTATACTTGTCGCAGACGGGGTCGAGGGCGTCTCTCCACGGTACAGGAGTTATCTTTCAATTCAGGTCTAGTAGGCCACAAAATGGCGGCTGCTGGCTTCTTCACTTCGGGCCCAATGCCCCTTGAGATGGTGGTTGCTTGTTGCTAATGCACAGACCTTTAACATTTAAGACTGTCTCTTCCCTTAGTCTTGAAATATGCAGGAGGCTGCAGGTACACCTCTTTCTGACTGGCTTGAGCTTTTCCTTTACGTTCCCACTCTAACCCCCTAGCTAGCTCTCCATATAGTGTGGGAAGCCATCCCACCCACTTTAGGACCGGCTGCCAGTACAGGTGTAAGGCTGGTACTCACCAGTCTGCTTTAGACGCCTCAGTTCCAATGCCTATCTGGTCGGTCCCGCCAGCTTCATTATGTAATCTGTTCCTGTAATGGAGTATATGTCCTTCTCTCTCTGTACTCCGGTTACTGCCTAGCTTGTAGTTTCAGGTACTAAGTCAGTCTCTCTTGACTTGAAAAACACGCAGCGCCCGTCTTGCTATTCCCAACTAGTGCTACTGACTGTCTACCCCCAACAGCAGCCTCCTCAATCAGAGCTCTCTCTCTCTGCCTCTCACTTGTCCAAAGCGTCACCTCTCACAGCAGCTTGTCACCATTAACAGCGTGTCACTGGTTCTATCTCCACCAGCACAGCAGCTTTTCATAACTCCTCACTCCCTCCTGCACAGACTGGTCACTTCATGGCCCTCAACCTGCACTCAGTACCCTGTTTGGTGGTTCCCTACTGTTTTATACACTCAGATCCACCCCAGCGCTACGGTCCACCCAAAAAACGTCACTCGGCGCCTACAGATTAGATAGAGCCAGCAAGTCAACCAATCCCTTGCCAGACCTGCAACAAAACAAAGTTAAATCAACATAACATCAGCACAACACTATACACAGTGTAATATAAACAGTGGTCGGACTGACCTTTCCACCTTCAATGCTTTCATCACAGTAGCCAGACTACCCACTAAGAGGATGCAACCTAGTGGGGAAAAAGACACAAGACCAGCAGATAACAGCAGACAACAGCACATCTTAAAGTTACAGTGCACTATTAAACTTGCATACCATTTAAAGGGAACCTGTCACCAGCATTTCACCTATTGAACTCTACTTATCCCTCACTGGCCGCTGCTATAAAAAGTTCATTGTTGTTATCCCCTCTCCTAAACTCCTCCTCCGACTGTAAATAACGCTCTGCAAACATTTTGCGCTTTTTATCGTAATAATCCAGTGTCCCGTTGTGCGCGCACACCAGAATAGGTCATCAATGCACAAGCGCAGGATTTTGTGTGCTGGGGAAGACGAGGAGCTGTCAATCAAAAGTAAGGAGGCGGGGTAAAGTCAGACTTGAGGAATGAAGATATTACTCTTTTATGCTCATTATCATACGGTGTGGGAACACTAAAAAACTGAATACTGAAGCTACAGAGCAGGCTAAGACAATTATAGGTTATATAGAAATGATTTTTCACCCACTACCACCAGGTATTGCTGGTTTAATAGGTGAAATGCTGGTGATAGGTTCCCTTTAAAATGTCACAAAGGGCCCACAATACAATAAAGCATGTAAAGCAACATTTCTCTGTAACTTTGAGATTTATCCTTCCAACTTGACACATTGAATTCTTAACACTTTAAAGGTGTTTTCCATGAATACACATTGATGACCCTTTTCGTTGGATGGGCGATTGATTTGTGATAGGTGGGTGTCCACTGGAACCCTTACTGATCAGCATAATGAGGGGGCTGAACAACAGTACTAGGCACAGCTACATGTGCAAATACGCCGCTGTGCCAGGAGAAGGGTATGTGCATGTTAAGCATAGCTAAGTTTGTCACGTGGCAAAACCCATCCAGAAATAATGATGTGTTCTCTATGTGTTCTCTATGGGTTTTATATAGGTCTGCATGTAGATTTACCTTTAATCAGAGAGTATTGTAAAAAAACAAAATTTAACTCAAAAGAGTTAAATGATGACTGAATCTCAGTTTGATATGGCATATCATGGCTGGAACCCTATTAGAGTTTATGCGCATGGCATTGTATGCAGCGGTGCACGGAGTCCGTACGGCTCCCCTGTATGGAGCCACTTGGTCTCCGTGTATTGCCATCAAAGCCGGTCTTAGGATAGATGGTGCCCCGTGGGAAATTATCTTTCAGCGCCCCGCCCCATCATAAAAAAAATGCCCCATAAAAAGGTATAATGCCCTACCACAGTATAATGCCCTATATAGTGCCCCCACACAGTATAATGTCCCTTTAGTGCCACCATACAGTATAATAATAATATTTAATAATATTATATATAATAACCCCTTCAAGGATGCACTATTTTGTCCTCTAATTGTGCCCACATTAAACAGTTTAATGCCTGCTTAGTGGCCTCCCACAGTATAATGCCCCCCTCCCCTGGCTGCCACACACAGCCCCCCTTGTAGGTAGTGCCCCATGTAGACTGTGCCATACAGCCTCCCTGTAGACAGTGCCATAATCCCCCACCTCCTCCTTGTAGACAGTGCCATAATCCCCACCTCCTCCTTGTAGACGGTGCCATACATCCCCCACCTCCCCCTTGTAGATCATGCCCTACAGCCCCCCATCCCCCCTATGTAGACAGTGCATACAGCTCCACACCTGTAGATCGTGCCCCCCCCCCCCAAAACTTACCTAGAGTTTCCCAACCTTTTCGGATTCGAGGCACCCCTGGAAAAAAATATTCCTCAGGGCACCCCTACCAAAAATTGTTTACAGAAAGACAGAAAACAGCTAAAAACAAGCACTACAGTATGTTCACACAGCGTTTTTTGTAAGGCAGAAAAATGTTGCCTCTAAATTTCTTCAGCCCGCCACTCACAGTAAAATGACCATCAGCCCCCACTCAAAGTAAAATGACCATCAGCCCCATTATAGTAAAATGACCATCAACCCGCCACTCACAGATTCCCCCTTGTAGATAATGCCACACAGCCACCCTGTAGGTAGTGCCACACAGCTCATTTGTAGGTAGTACCACACAGCCCGCTTGTAGGTAGTGCCACACAGCCCCCTTGTAGGTAGTGACACACCCACCCCTGTAGGTAGTGCCACACAGCCCCCTTGTAGGTAGCGCCACACACCCCCTTGTAGGTAGTGCCACACAGCTCCCTTGTAAAAAAAAACACCCCATTCCTGTAGATAGTGCCACTGTTGCTCCTTGAAGGAGCGGAATCCACCTGTGGCTGGGGATTTCGCTCCTGGATTGAGCGCTTGATGTTTCTGTCCATATATGGACAGTGACATCAGAGGCAACTCCTGAAGTAGAATCCCCATCCATAGCGTTGCCGATGATGTGGCCCCGGTCACAGCGTCGGGGATACCACTCCAGGAGAAGCCCCTGATGTCTCTGTTCATTTATGGACAGTGATGTCAAGGGCTTCTCCTGGAATGGAATCCCCAGTCACAGCGTAGACAATATGGACAGTCACTGTCCATATATGGACAGAGATATCAAGCGCTCCGTCCTGGATCGGAATCCTTGGCCACACAGCTAAAGTGGCGATAGTAGATAGCAGAGCAGGGAGATACCTCTCTGCTCTGCTATAGTGTTCAATAGTATCTGCATCCTAAGGACGCAGATACTATTGAATGTGGCGTCACTAGCTCTGTAGCAGTGGCTGCTAGCAGCGCCTCCGGCCATAGGGAGCCCATCCCGACAGGCAGCACGGGCACCCTCTTGACTGGTGTCGCAGCTGGCAGCCGCCATGGCTGCTACAGTGGTAGCGATGCTACTGAGAGAAGGAGCACCCGGGTGAAAAGGCAGCTGCTGAGACGCCGGGCCCGAGGGCTTCTGAAACAAGCAGAGGAAGGGAGCCAGCGCAGTGCCCCCTTCGACCTGCTGGAGTGATGCGCCCTGTGCAATGGCACAGGTCGCACACCCCTAAGGCCGGCCCTGGTTGCCATTCAGACTCAGTCGATTGCTGTAAGTATAGAGATATTTTCCCCTAGAAACAATGCTTCCGAAGTCTGATGGAGAATGCTACAATTTTCACATAAAAAAACTCTGTTACCTTCGTATGAAATCAGAAACATATGAAGGTACAGTAGAGGCAGGGGCGTAACTAGGAAAGACTGGGCCCCATAGCAAACTTTTGACTGGGGCCCCCCCTCCCCTGGGTGTCACACAACCCCCCCCCTTGTAGATAGTGCCTTTTTTACAGCAACCACTGTAGATAACGCCATACAGCCCCCCCTCTGTAGATAGCGCCATACATCCCCCTGTGGAGAACGCCATACAGCCCCCCTGTGGAGAACGCCATACAGCCCCCCCTGTAGAGAACGCCATACAGCCCCTCCCTGTAGAGAACGCCATACAGCCCCCCCTGTAGAGAACGCCATACAGCCCCCCCCTGTAGGGAACGCCATACAGCTCCCCCCTGTAGGGAACGCCATACAGCCACCCACCCCCCCTGTAGGGAACGCCATACAGCGTCCCCCTTCCCAAAAAAATGCGACCTACATTGTGTCCTACAAAAGACATGTATCCCCTCTCCACAGGATCTCCACAGGACAGGGGATACATGAGTGATCGCTGGCAGCGATAGGGAGAACGGGGGACTGAAAGTCCCCTGAACTTCTCCATGACTAACCTCTGACTTCCGGCGTCTGCGCAGCTCAATAAAAATGAAAGGAGCGCTGGTCACGCATTCGCACAAGCGCGACCGGCGCTCCATTCATTTCATACGGAGCTGCCGACACAGACCCCGGAAGTCCGAGGTTTGTGATGGAGAACTTCAGGGTACTTTCAGTCCCCCGTTCTCCCTATCAATGCCAGAGATCACACATGTATCCCCTGTCCTGTGGAGATCCTGTGGAGAGGGGATACATGTCCTGTGGAGAGGGGATACATGTCCTGTGGAGAGGGGATACAAGTCCTGTGGAGAGGGGATACATGTCCTGTGGAGAGGGGATACATGTCCTGTGTATATCCTGTGGAGAGGGGGGGATACATATCTTTTGCTCTATTTTGAGCCTTCAGGACCAGACACCGTTTAGCCATTTTTAGCACGTGTTAGTTAAATGGCTATAACTTTTTTATTTGTTGGGCTAACGACGTGATTTTTGCGACGTTTTTTCCGTAGACAATGCAGGTTTCATTTTTTATCGTTTTTATACACACCTTTTTTGCTATTTTAGAATTTTTATTCATAAAGTTTGAAAATAATAGTAAAAAAATAAGCTTTTTTACATTTCAGCTATTTTTTTTTGGTAATAACATAGTTTTACCCTAAAATAGACCTTTTATTTGTGATTGTCATTGTCTACCGTAAATGTTTATATATTACATGTCTATATTAGGGTAATTGGGTCAGCGCTAGCGTTACAACAATGATTGGCGGGGGGAACGTTTTTTTTTTGGGGTGGGTATTTTATGTGTATTTATTATTTACATTTTTTTTGCACTTTACTTTATTATTTTTTTATTACTATGGTCTGATCCTCAAAGGTCAAAAAAGACCTTTGGGGAACTTTATATATATGTTTTCTTTCTTTTACACCATGTTTTTCCACTGTAACTGGAGCTGCACAGCTGCCCCAGTTACAGGGGAATCAGCCCTCTCATAGTGACGATTGTCACTAATAGGGCTGTGCTGGGTCTAGTAAGACCCAGCAGCAGTCTGTCACTAACGGCACCCGGCGATCATGTGACCAGTCACATGATAATAATAATAATAATAATCTTTATTTATATAGCGCCAACATATTACGCAGCACTTTACAATTTAGAGGGAACATGAAACAAACAATATCAGACATTACATAGGGACAAAGTTCATTTACAATTCAAACCTGGGGAGTGAGGACCCTGCTCGCAAGAGCTTACAATCTATGAGGACATAAGGGAGACACAAAGTGTAATAGTGTTTGTTCTGTACAATGGTCCGGCCATTTTTATACACATGCGGTGGTAACATAAAGCTGCATGAGCCGGTCACCAGCCAGTATCCGTGTATGACGGACATGAAGAGAAGGAGTGTGAGGGAATCTTATTCTGATGACTAATCTAAATGGAGGGCCATGGAAAGGAGTCAGATTAGGGAATGTTATAGGCCTGTCTAAATAGATGTGTTTTCAGGGCTCGTTTAAAACTGTGGATATTGGGAATTAATCTGATTGTCTGGGGTAGCACATTCCAGAGGACGGGTGCAGCACGAGAGAAATCCTGGAGACGGTAGTGGGAGGTTCGGATTATGGAGGATTTTAATCTAAGGTCGTTGGCAGAACGTAGAGCCCGAGTAGGGTGGTAGACAGAGATGAGGGAGGAGATGTAAGGAGGTGCAGCACTGTGGAGAGCTTTGTGGGTGAGAGTAATAAGTTTGAATTTTATTTGGAAGGGGATGGGCAACCAGTGCAGTGACTGGCACAGATTAGAGGCGTTGGTGTAGCGGTTGGTCATAAAGATGAGCCTGGCTGCTGCATTGAGGATAGATTGGAGAGGGGAGAGTTTAGTGAGGGGAAGACCGACTAGTAATGAGTTACAGTAGTCAAGACGAGAGTGAATCAGAGCAACAATGAGAGTTTTGGCAGTTTCCTCCGTAAGAAAAGAGCGGATTCTGGAGATGTTTTTGAGGTGAAAATGACAGGAGCGTGACAGTGATTGTATGTGAGGAGTAATGGAAAGATCTGAGTCAAAAATAACCCCGAGACAGCGGGCGTGCTGCTTAGGAGTTATGATAGTGCCACACACAGAGATGGAGACATCAGGTTTAGGGAGGTTAGTAGATGGTGGGAACACAAGGAGCTCAGTTTTAGAAAGATTCAGTTTCAGATAGAGAGAGGACATGATGTTAGAGACAGCGGACAGACAATCACTGGTGTTCTGTATTAGAGCAGGGGTGATGTCACGGGAAGAGGTATATAATTGGGTGTCATCAGCGTAGAGATGGTACTGGAAGCCAAATCTGCTGATGGTTTGTCCAATAGGAGCTGTGTAGAGAGAAAAGAGGAGCGGACCTAGGACTGATCCCTGAGGAACCCCGATATCAAGGGGAAGAGGAGAAGAAGTGGAACCAGCAAATGACACACTGAATGAGCGGTCAGAGAGATAGGAGGAAAACCAAGAGAGAGCCGCGTCCTTGAGGCCACAAGGAGGAATAGAGACAGCGCCGCTGCGGCTGTCTCTATTCCTGTACACAGCGCGCATTCAGCGCTGTGTACAAGTGATCAGAGAAGACAGAAGCAGCGAAAGCTGCTTCTATCCTCTCCTCAGGGTCCCCAGCAGTCACTGACAGCCGGAGACCCGACATTCAGCTGCCCGATCGCGCGGGCAGCAAGTTAAAACCCGAGCCGTAGAAAGTCTATAGCTCCGGTTTTAAGGACCCTGACCGCTGGCCGTAAAAACACAGCCAGCGGTCAGGAACCAGTTAATGGCAGAGCGGGGAGATACCTCCCTGCTCTGCCGTAGTGTTCAGTGGCGTCCCGCTGTAGCAGCCATAGCGGCTGCTAGCGGAGCCTCCGGCCATGGTGGGAGCCGCTACTGCTGCTACGGCGGTAGTTACGCCACTGAGTAGAGGCAACATGTACCTCTATGATAGCCTGTGCAAAAATGAGCTGTAATTTAGCAGTGTGTATGAGCCCTTATATTATATGTATTACTGTAGGGATACTGGGCATATTTATATGTTAACACAAGGTCGTAAAATGCAGGAAAGGGACGCATAAAATCCTAGACAACACTACAAATTAAATTCAGAACCCCAGATCAGACTCCAAAACTAATTCAGCCCCCAAACCAGACCCATAAATTAATTCAGAACCCAGATCAGACACCAAATTTAATTCAGACCACAGACCCCCAAATAAATTCAGACCCCAAACCAGACCCCTGAATTAATTCAGATCCCAGATTTAATTCAGACCCCAGACCAGACCTTAGAGTAAATTCAGACTCCAGATCAGACCCCACAATAAATTCAGATCCCAGATCAGACCTGAAATTATATTAAGGCCCCAGACTAGACTGCTGCAGCCCATAATCATGAAAACAAGTCTATATGCTGTGCTAGTGATATCGTCCATACGACAGGGTGATGGTTAATAACAGACAGGAAGCAGAGTTGCAGAAATCAAATACTCACCATATTGCAGCTTATTTGGTATCGAGCATGTTGGTTCTCACATTGCTTGTTAGTGGATACCATCAAAGACAAATATATCAATCAGAAAACAAGCATTCTTTGTAGGTTAAGTGGTATGTCAATATCAAGGTTATTTCCCTGAATACTAAGGAGAAATTACATTTCTAGAAAGCTGCATATTACATGTACAGTATGTATAGAAAAATAAATATAAGTGAGAAGTGGCTACTCCTAGCCTTTTCCATGCATAGTCTTGTTTTATCCCTTTAGGAATAATAAAGTGCTGATAAGGCGTATGTCCTACTTTTCATTTAGTGTCGTAACTGCTACAGTAAAAAAAAATATAAGTTGAGAGAATTCAGGTGAAGATGGTAATCAAATTATAATTGCAGATAATGGATTGAGGAAGCACGGGAACTTAAAATTGCACACTGAACATGATCTATTCATTTTTCGGCAATAGAAACCGTGGCCCATTTATATATCAATTATAACCATTTATTTGAACAGAGTGTTTAAAATCTTAAGAGCAAAACTTAATGAGAGAGAAAACGTAAGCTTTACCTGCTCTATTGCTGAGGTGGCCATGGGAACTTGTGGTTTTAGTTAGGCAATTTCTGACATTACATAAAGAGAAAAAAAGAAATAATAAAAGGAAACAATTTTCATATAGTACTGTAATTATTATTAACACTGAACTCCTAACCTAAATGATAGTTGTCATAGTATTGAATAAAAGAGGACATAAACTGTGCATCATTCAATGGCTGAGTTCAATGGCTTTGGATATGTTCTTTATCCCCTTCCCGCTTTGGCCACTTTTGACCTTCCTCACAGAGCCTCATTTTTTAAATCTGACATGTTTCACTTTACGTGGTAATAACTTCGGAATGTTTTTACCTATCCAAGCGATTCTGAGGTTGTTTTCTTGTGACACATTGGAATTTAATTTAGTGGTAAAATTTGGTCGATACATTCAGTATTTATTTAAAAACACCAAAATTTCGCAAAAAAAATGTCAAAAATTTGCATTTTTCTAAATTTAAATGTATCTGCTTGTAAGACAGATAGTAATACCACACAAAATAGTCACTAATTAACATCCCCCTTATGTCTACTTTAGATTGGCATTGTTTTTTGAACATTCTTTTATTTTTCTAGGACGTTACAAGGCTTAGAACTTTCAAGAAAATGTCAAAAGGCTCTTTTACAGGGGCCAGTTCAGTTGTGAAGTGGATTTTAGGGCCTTATATATTAGAAACCCCCAATAAGTCACCCCATTTTAAAAACTGCACCCCTCAAAGTATTTAAAACAGCATTTAGAAAGTTTCTTAACCCTTTAGACATTTTGCAGGAATTAAAGCAAAGTAGAGGTGAAATTGACAAAGTTCTTTTTTTTTTTTTTGCAGAAATTAATTTTGAATCAATTTTTTTTGTAACACAGAAGGTTTAACCATAGATACGCAACTCAATATTTATTGCCCAGGTTCTGCAGTTTTAGGAAATATCCCACATGTGGCCCTAGTGTCCTAATCGACTGAAGCTCCGGCCTCAGAAGTAAAGGGGCACCCAGAGGATTTTGGGGCCTCCTTTCTATTAGAATATATTTTAGGCACCAAGTCAGCTTTGAAGAGGTCTTGTGGTACCAAAACAGTGAAAACCCCCCAAAAGTGACTTGGGAAACTACACCCCTCGAGGAATTTATTTAGGGGTATAGTAAGCATTTTGACCCGACAGTTTTTTTGCAGAAGTTTTTGGAAATAGGCCATGAAAATCAAAATCTACATTTTTTCAAATATAATGTAGGTTTAGCTAATTTGCTTTCATTTCCAAAAGGACTAAAGTAGAAAAATCACCACAACATTTGTAGAGCGATTTCTCCCGAGTAAAATGTGATAATAAACAGCATTTTGGACACACGGCAGGGCTCAGAAGGGAAGAGAGCTATTTGGCTCTTGGAGCTCAAATTTAGCAGGAATGGCTTGCAGAGGCCAGGTCCCATTTGCAAAGCTCCTGAGGGGAGAAAAAACTGTGGAAACCCCTAACAAGTGACCCCATTTTAGAAACTACACCCCTTGAGGAATTTATCTAGGGGTATAGAGAGCATTTTGACCCCACAGGTGTTTTACAGAAATTTTTGGAAGTAGGCCGTGAAAATGTAAATCTACATTTTTTCAAAGAAAATGTAGGTTTAGCTAATTTATTTTAATTTCCACAAGGACTAAAGGAGAAAAAGCACCACAACTTTTGTAGAGCAATTTCTCCCGAGTAAAACAATACCCGATATATGATCATAAACTGCTGTTTGGACACACGGTAGGGCTCAGAAGGCAAGGAGCACCATTTGGATTTTGGAATGGTTTCTGGGCACCATGTCACATTTGCAGAGCCCCTGTAGTACTAGTACAGTGGAAACAGGGGTGACCCTAGCCCCTCTGCTGCCTGAGGCGAACTATAAAAAAACACCCCCACCCCAATCTATCAGAGTTTTCTCATTACTAGCTTTACACAACAAACACGCAATACATAAATTTTTTTAAATAGGAAAACATTTGTTGTTTATTTGCTAAAGTGCTGTTTGAGGTATAGAAAAGATTTAAAGAATTCTGCTTACTGTGTTACTTTAGTATCATAGATCAGCATTGCAGCATTATCACTGAAAATGTTTTAACACATCTTCTATGCCCCTTTTTTATTACCTAATTGACTTATGATTTTTAACTGAGTTCAGTGGCCCGGCGTGGACGGCATGATGCAGTGACATCATCGTGCCGGGCAGTTGACGTCATCAGCGTGCTCCTGAACTCTTGTAGGCCTCAGGCCTAAACCAGGCTGTGGCCTACAAGAGCAAACGGCGGATCAGGGGTTTCTATTGTGGCAAATGTAAAAAAAAATAACATTTTTATACTGCTAACTTTTTTTTGGTAGGTTCCACTGGACCGTTTGGACTACGTCGTAGATTTATTGGACTAACTAAAATAATTTTTACTTTTTGAGATACAGCTGCTTTGTATCCTGTATACAGAGCAGCTGTATCTAGCGCTGAGACCTGAATCCATTAGGTCACCTATTATCGATCACATCTAAGTTATGAACTTAGATCTGATCGGTAACAGCTCGATCCTGCCCCTACTAATTTAAAAGGGGTCAGCCGACGCTGGGGAGCTGGGAGTATACTGCATGGGGAGTCTGGGCATTTTACTGACAGCAGAGGGCTCTATAAGGGGGAATAATCCCCCCCATAGAGCCCTCACTAGTTACTATAATGAAAGGTTAGGGGGTCTGAGCATCCGATTGACTGCTCTAAAGGGGGGCAGAATACTCCCCCCTATAGAGCCCTCTGCAGTAAGTCAGATGCTCAGATCACCCCTCCCCTGCATCCCCCTAACTTTCCATTATAGTAACGTGAGGGCTCTATGGGGTGGATTATTCCCCCCTCATAGAGCCCTTGGCTGTCAGTAAAATGCCCAGACCTCCCTTGCACCTCCCGGTCCCCCAGCTACGGCCGACCGACACCTTTTAAATTAGTGAAATCAGGAGCGTGAGCGCTGTAAGTGGCGCTCAGTTTTTAATAGAGGCCGCCGCTCACCGCTCACCTAGTGCATCTTGTTACTCGTCTTCTTGAGGAGGGAGCACTCGACCGCTCCTTCTGCAGACCTGCTCCTCTCTGGCGGCGCGTGCTGCGTGCGGCGTCAGAGAGGAGGAGGAGTGTTCTTACAGATGGGCACCATCATGCGGCACATCAGGTAAGTAAAATTAGGCATGCCCCCTCCCCCCGGTCCAGTCCGTCCCTAGTTCAAAATGCTGCCATGGGGCGTAACTAGGAAGGACTGGGACCCATAGCAAGCAGATAGAAATTCTTGACTGGGGCCCCCCCCCCAGGTGCCACAAGCAGCCCCCCTCATAGATAGTGCCCACTGTAGAATATGCCATACAGCCCCCCTGTAGACAGTGCTATACAGCCCCGCCTATTAACAGTGCCACACCCCACTTGTAGATAGTGACCCCCACCTCCCCCTTGTAGATAGTGCCATACAGCCCCCCTGTAGATATCGCCATAATGCTCCCCTGGTATATAGCGATATACAGCTCCCACTGTATATAGTGCCACACAGCCCCCTCCCTTGTATATAGGGCTGCACAGCCCCCACTTAGTAGAAAGTGCCACACACAGACCCCTGTAGTTTGTGCCCCACACAGCCCCCTGTAGATAGAGCCACAGCCCTCCACCTTGTAAATAGTGCCACACAGCCCCTTGTATATAGTGCCACACAGCTCTCCATGTGTACAGTGCCACACAGCTCCCCTTGTATATAGTGCCACGCAGCCCCCCATTGTCTATAGTGCCACAAGGCAATGGCACATCCGAGAAAGTTGTATCAGCCAGGGGATGTCAATCAAACATGGAAAGTTGGGTTTGGAGGCAGGACTATGTGACTCGTCAGGATAATGGCACCGCCCCATGACCCTTTAATGAGTAATTAGCATAAAGTGTGCGCCGTTTTAAAAGTGGATTTTAAAGATTTTGCTGCATCTGAGAAAAAACATACAGGGAAAATATTGTCAGGTCACGTATTACCGCATGCTAGCGGTTCAAGGGATTAAAACTACCTGACAGGTTCCCATGAAATATACAATGAATTGAGAACAATTCCATCTGCCCTGCAATTTTGTTATTATACTGTAGATATATCTTATACAATTACAGCTCCAGAGCCAAGCTCATACATATATACAGTACCACAACCAAGCTCATATATATATATATATATATATACATATATATATATATATAAAAATATATATATATATATATATACATATATATATATATATATATATATATATATATATATATATATATATATAAAAATATATATATACAGTACCACAACCAAGCTCATATATATATATATATATATATATATATATACACTACCGTTGAAAAGTTTGGGGTCACCCAGACAATTTTGTGTTTTCCATGAAAACTCACACTTATATTTATCAAATGAGTTGCAAAATGACTAGAAAATATAGTCAAGACATTGACAAGGTTAGAAATAATGATTTTTATTTGAAATAATAATTTTCTACTTCAAACTTTGCTTTCGTCAAAGAAAGCTCCATTTGCAGCAATTACAGCATTGCAGACCTTTGGCATTCTAGCTATTAATTTGCTGAGGTAATCGGGAGAAATTTCACCCCATGCTTCCAGAAGCCCCTCCCACAAGTTGGATTGGCTTGATGGGCACTTCTTGCATACCATACGGTCAAGCTACTGCCACAACAGCTCTATGGGGTTGAGATCTGGCGACTGCGCTGGCCACTCCGTTACAGATAGAATACCAGCTGCCTGCTTCTTCCCTAAATAGTTCTTGCATAATTTGGAGGTGTGCTTTGGGTCATTGTCCTGTTGTAGGATGAAATTGGCTCCAATCAAGCGCTGTCCACAGGGTATGGCATGGCGTTGCAAAATGGAGTGATAGCCTTCCTTATTCAAAATCCCTTTTACCTTGTACAAATCTCCCACTTTACCAGCACCAAAGCAACCCCAGACCATCACATTACCTCCACCATGCTTGACAGATGGCGTCAGGCACTCTTCCAGTATATTTTCAGTTGTTCTGGGTCTCACAAATGTTCTTCTGTGTGATCCAAAAACCCCAAACTTCGATTCGTCTGTCCATAACACTTTTTTCCAATCTTCCTCTGTCCAATGTCTGTGTGCTTTTGCCCATATTAATCTTTTCCTTTTATTAGCCAGTCTCAGATATGGCTTTTTCTTTGCCACTCTGCCCTGAAGGCCAGCATCCCTGAGTCGCCTCTTCACTGTAGATGTTGACACTGGCGTTTTGCGGGTACTATTTAATGAAGCTGCCAGTTGAGGACCTGTGAGGCGTCTATTTCTCAAACTAGAGACTCTAATGTACTTGTCTTGTTGCGCAGTTGTGCAGCGGGGCCTCCCACTTCTCTTTCTACTCTGGTTAGAGCCTGTTTGTGCTGTCCTCTGAAGGGAGTAGTACACACCGTTGTAGGAAATCTTCAGTTTCTTGGCAATTTCTCGCATGGAATAGCCTTCATTTCTAAGAACAAGAATAGACTGTCGAGTTTCACATGAAAGCTGTCTTTTTCTAGCCATTTGGAGAGTTTAATCGAACCCACAAATATAATGCTCCAGATTCTCAACTAGCTCAAAGAAAGGTCAGTTTTATAGCTCCTCTAAACAGCAAAACTGTTTACAGCGGTGCTAACATAATTGCACAAGGGTTTTCAAGTGTTTTCTAATCATCCATTAGCCTTCTAACACAGTTAGCAAACACAGTGTACCATTAGAACACTGGAGTGATGGTTGCTGGAAATGGGCCTCTATACACCTATGTAGATAGTGCATTAAAAACCAGACATTTGCAGCTAGAATAGTCATTTAGCACATTAACAATGTATAGAGTGTATTTCTGATTAATTTAATGTTATCTTCATTGAAAAAAATGGTGCTTTTCTTTCAAAAATAAGGAAATTTCTAAGTGACCCTAAACTTTTGAACGGTAGTGTATATATACAGTACCACAACCAAGCTCCGTATATAAATACAGTACTAGAACCAAGCTCTGACATTTATACAGCACCAGAACAAAGTTAATACATATATATATATATACACAGCACTAGATCCAAGCTCATACATAAATACAACACCAGAACCAAGCTCAGTACATATATATACACAGCACTAGAACAAACCTCAGTACATATATAAAACATCAGAACCAAGATCAGTACATATATACAGCACCAGCACAAAGCTCAGTACTTACATACAGCACCAGAACAAAGCTCATACATATATACAGCACCAGAACAAAGCTCAGTACATATATGCAGCACCAGAACAAATACAGCTCAATTTAGTGCAACCCCTGCCGTATAGATTTGTACGGCGTAAAACTACAGCTCCCAGCCTGGACCCAACAATGGTAAGGATATGCTGGGGGATGCTGTTTCACAAAAAAAAATCATACCACCCAACATCTTGCTGGAGATCACACAGTGACTACATTACTGATTAGAGGCAGAATAAAAATTTACATTAAGTGACTCACCGGTGACGTCTCAGATTATAGTTATTTTCTTCTCCCTCCGGTCCAGACCTCTATGATGGATTTCTCCCAGCCATGACCCATTTCTGCAGTTTTCCGCTCAGATGTCTTCAGCTTCTCACTTTTAAAACATTTCTGCACCTATAAACAAAGTTAAAATTCTCAACACCTCTTGCAAAACTCAAAACCTCTAAATATAATAGCACCATACACTGTGTACCTGATTATAATAGTACCATACACTGTGTCTGTAGATAGTACCTCACATATAGCTCCCCCTGTATATAGTGCCCCACATCCCCATATATAGACCCCCCTATAGATAGTGTCCCACATCCCCACATATAGACCCCCCTGTATATAGTGCCCCACATATAGACCCCCTGTAGATAGTGCCCCACATCCCCACATATAGACCCCCCTGTATATAGTGGCCCACAAACCCACATATATACCCCCCTGTACATAGTGCCCCACATCCCCTTATAGACCCCCCCTGTATATAGTGGCTCAGATCCCCATATAGATCCCCCTGTATATAGTGGCCCACATCCCCACATATAGACCCGACCCCCCCACTGTATACAGAGGCCCACATCCCCACATATAGATGACCCCCCCTTTAGATAGAGCCCCCGCTATAGATAATGTCACTTACAGTTATAGTAGAGAAAAAAATAAAACTTTACATACTCACATGATCCCGTCCGGTGGCAATGCAGATCTTCTCTCTTCTAAGCAGGTCTGCTGTAGCTGAACGTCGTGTCATTCAAAGGCGCTGATTGGCGGTGCAGAATGACTTGTCCCGTCAATCAGAGCCTTTCAAGCATGGAAGCTGCACGATGACGTCATCGCGACGCTAACATTGTTGAAAGGCGCTGATTCGCGGGTCATGTCATTTTGCCCCGCCAATCAGCGTCATTGTAAGGCGTTGAATGGTCGGAACATGCCCGGCCATTCAGCACTAATGAATGTATTTGCACCTGTGTGCTATAGATACAGGTACAATTACTGCAAGACGGGGTGGCTGACGCTAGCACCGGGCCCCCTCCGGTGCTAGCGACGCCCCCGGGCATGAGGGGGCCCATGTCGTCCGGCCCATAAATGTTAGAGGTTCGGCGGTGCGGGCCCCGTAATAGCGTCGCTACAGTTGTAGAAGCCATAACGGCTGCTAGCGGCGCCACCGGGCATATGGGGGGGCGTGTCGGCTAGCGGCACGGGCCCCCTCAAGCCCCGTAGCGGCCGCTACGGCTGCTTCTGCGGTAGTTACGCCACTTATTGCCGCCCCCCATTTTCGGCCAGGTGGCGCTGCCTGAGGCTGTCGGCTCACCTCGCCTCATGGCAGGTGCGGCACTGAGTGGAAACACCCCAAAAACGACTCCATTTGGGAAACTGCACCCCCTGAGGAATCAACTAGGGGTATAGTGAGAATTTGATGTCACACTGATAAACGGTTCTCTTTCTTATCCCCCTTTTGTAACGCTCTTCACCTTTTGGGGACTTTTTCTCCTTTGTAGTTTGGGAAATTTTGCTGGGAAAATTTTGCACTGGTATAATACAGGCGCCCTCGCTTCCAGCGGATGTGCTATGTCCCTTCCCTTCCTAGTTCCTAAATACTAGGGCCCTGAAACTGAAGGAATGTTCCCCTCCGGCCTGCATATTGAAATGTCTTTTCATCACCGCATTACTAGTGCCATAACTTTTTTCTTTTTCAGTTGATGGAGCTGTGTGCAGGCTCATTTTTTGCAAGATGGGCTGTAGATTTTATTGGTACCATTTTGGAACACATACGACTTTTTGATCACTTTTTATTTCATTTTTTGGTATAGGAAATTACCAAAAACAAGCAATTCTGGAATAGTGTTTTATTGGTTTTTTTTTCGGCATCCACAGTGCGCCATGAATTACATGTTAAATTTATTCTGCGGGTCGATATGATTACAGCGATACCAAATTTATATAGTTTTTTTATGTAAGCACAATAAAATCACTTTTTTTTATAAAATCATTTGTTTTCTGTGTGGCCATATTTAAAGACCCATAACTTTTTTATTTTTGTGTGGACAAAGCTGTGTCAGGGATTATTTTTTGCGGGACGGATTGTCGTTTTTATTGGTACTATTTTGGAGTAAATGTGACTTTTTGATCACTTTTTATAGCACTTTTTGGAAGGAGATGTGACCTAAAAACAAAGATTCTGCCCTTTTTTTCCCATGTTTTTTTTTTTTACGGCGTTCACCGTGCACGATAAATTACATAGTAGTTTTATAGTTTGGGTAGTTACGGACGCGGCGATACCAATTATGTATCGTTTTTTTCATTTTTTACATTTTTTCCCATAATAAAAGCCTTATTATGGGAAAAAAGGCAGTTTAGCTTTTTTTTTTTTACTTGAAACTTAAGTGTTTTTATTGTTTTACGACATTTTTATTAACGTTTTTAAACTTTTTTCACTTGTCCCACTAGGGCACTTGAGGGCCTGATGCCCCGATCGCTACTCTAATACACTGCACTACATATGTAGTGCAGTGTATTAGCGCTGTCAGTTATTCACTGACAGCAAGCCTATGGGGACCCGCCGGAGGCCTCCGATTGCCATAGCAACCCAACAATTGCGTCGGTGCGTTGTGGGTTGCCGGTCGGCTTAAAACCCAGCAGATGCTGCGCTTTATTGAGCGCAGCATCTGAGGGGTTAATCGGCCAGATCGGAGAATAGCTCAGGTCCTGGTAGTTACAGGAGGGTGCCAGCTGTATAATACAGCTGTCACCCCGCAGTGATGGTGCCGGCTCTGCTTCTGAGCCTGCACCATCACTGCGACGTAACTACACTGCGGTTTGCGGAAATACCTTCCCATCAGCGCCGTATACATACGGCGTATGTCGGGAAGGGGTTAAAGCCCAAACAAGACTTCTACTTCTACTCTCTTTTGGATCTTATCCTAAGTATGGCCAAAAATACAACCAAAATCTTACTGTTTTAGTATTCAATATTGTAAAAGTTATATAAAAAAGTTATAAGGCTATGTCACATCTCCGTCATAGGAGCAGAGCCATGAAAATACCAGACAAACCAGTTCCATTACACCAAGACACACATGTGGCCGATGGAACCCATTGATTGTTTGGCTGGTGCTTGTTTTAATCCTCCAGTATTTGTAGCCATCTTACTGTGAATTCAAGTTCTTAGGCCTCATTCACATCTGTGTTGGAGACTCCGTTAGAGATCAGGTTGAAATTCTCTGAAACAATAGTACAGCATTTCTCACCCAGTTTGTTCCTGACCATTTTTCTGCCTTCTCCTCTGGTAAAATGTAGGTCAAATGTTTGCCAGATTAAACGTTGCGAAACCCTTGCTTGTCTGACTATGAATATGTTGTCTGATTCTGACTTGACGTCGACCATTACTGAAGACTAGGACAGACGACTTTGCTTTTGTCCTGTTTGAGATTGTAGCTAACAAGTAACCACTTGCTGGATACCTTGAAGGCATTAACCACACGTAGTCAGAAAAAATACATAGTGTTAGTAATGCCTTATTTTAACTTGGTCCTGACAATTGATCCAAACAATTCATCTAAAAAAACACAAAAAAAACAAACTTTCACTGGAATCCAAGGGCCAGCTGAGTAGTAAGACACAATCAAAAGTTGTGGGAAAATGAGGGACTACAGAAAAAATTGTGCCATTTTTTGGGGGTTCTTTCTCTGGATATCTCTAGAACTGAGAGCACTGCAACACTAAGTCTACAGACATTTTTAATATGGACAAAAAAAATTATTTTTACATATACTAGTGATGACATGGAGTTAAAATAGCTGCACTAAGTTTTAGGCTACAATCTGCATTACTTCATTCATTTTTAGACACCCTGATATGCAGTTTGCAACCTACTCTTAGGGCTTGTTTACACGAGCGTGTTATTCCTCCGTGCGAAGCGACCTATAATAGTCTATGGAGCCGTGCAGACAGTCCGTGAATTTTGTGCAACGTGAGTCCGTTGAAAAAAAACTCACCACATGTTCTATATTTGTGCGCTGTTCGCGCATCACGCACCCATTGAAGTCAATGGGTGCGTGAAAACCATGCATGTCACACGGAAGCACTTGATTCGCGCAACAGCAGTGAAAAGGATGAATGAAAACAGAAAAGCACCACGTGCTTTTCTGTTTACAAACATCCAAACGGAGTGTCATAATGGTGGCGGCTGCGCGAAAATCATGCAGCCGCGCATCATATGGTGATGACACACGGAGCTGTTAAGTGCCTTTTGCGCACGCAACACGCCGCTTTTTTTTGTGTGCGCAAAACGCACACGCTCGTGTAAACGAGGCCATAGTGTCAGACTTTTCTTATGTGGGCATGTCATTCCTAGTAATACATGAGGTCTGAGTGTCCAGGATGCTGCTGCCTTCACTAGCTCTCATAAACTTGTGCAACTACATACCAGTACTGGTTTCCCCTTCTCATACAGCCCCTGTGTGATCTCCCTTCAGCTGTGCCTTTACAGACACTGATGCTGCCTGTGTGTGATCTCCCTGCCTCCACCTGGAGATTGTGCTGTGGGTTCTCTCCTCTCTCTCCACACTAATGCAGCCTGTGTGATTCCCTCAACCCTCTGCAGACTCTGCCACAGGTGCTCTCCTCGGAATCTATACTCTCATTCAGTCTCTCAGTAAAGCAGTTCGATTATGTCAGCCCTGGAGCAGCTAGGAGCAGTTTTATCTGCAACTATGTGAGAACCATGCATCATTTTCTAAACACTCTTTCCATGATACATAAGCTTGTCCATCCCACTAAGACAACTTGAAGCATGCGCAAGTAATAACGCAACTTTAAGATGCAATATGCAATGTAGGGGGAAAAAAGTGCAGGAACAACTGGTGTGCTGAAAGAGATGATTTGAGGCGACATACTATAGCATATATGATTGTTTTTTAGCATACAGTTATTGTATTTGTGGTGCTAACAAAAGGCTATATGAGGGGCGAGGTACAATTCTCCCTTACCCACCAATCCACACTATAACCATTTAAAAATAGTAGACGCGCATTATGTGTAACACTCCACATTGCAAATTTTTTCTTACATTTTTCCATGCATCTAGCATGCCACTTAGGCCTGATTTACACGAGCGTGTGCGTTTTGCGCACGCAAAAAAACGCAGCGTTTTGCGTGCGCAAAAGGCACTTGACAGCTCCGTCTGTCATCAGTGTATGATGCGCGGCTGCGTGATTTTCGCGCAGCCACCATCATAGAGATGAGGCTAGTCGACGTCAGTCACTGTCCAGGGTGCTGAAAGAGTTAACTGATCGGCAGTAACTCTTTCAGCACCCTCGACAGTGAATTCCGATCACCATATCGAGTAACCTGTTTAAAAAAAAAGAGGTTCGTACTTACCGAGAACTTCCCGGCCGTTGCCTTGGTGACGCGTCCTTGGTGACGCGTCCTTGGTGACGCGCCTCTCTTGACATCTGGCCCCACCTCCCTGGATGACGCGGCAGTCCATGTGACCGCTGCAGCCTGTGCTTGGCTTGTGATTGGCTGCAGCTGTCACTTGGACTGAATTGTCATCCCGGGAGGTCAGACTGGAGGAAGAAGCCGGGAGTTATCGGTAAGTCAGAACTATTTTTTATTTTACACGTTCACGTATATTGGGATCGGAAGTCACTGTCCAGGGTGCTGAACAAGTTTAACTCTTTCAGCACCCTGGACAGTGACTGTCTCCTGCCGGGTTCGGTCAAAACGAGTTCGGCCGAACCCGGTGAAGTTCGGTTCGCTCATCTCTAAGACACTCCGTTCGGATGTTTGTAAGCAGAAAAGCACATGGTGCTTTTCTGTTTACATTCAGTTTGACAGCTCTTGCAGGAATCACCCTCGTGGTTTTCACGCACCCATTGACTTCAATAGGTGCGTGATGCGCGGAAAACGCACGATCATAGAACATGTCGTGAGTTTTACGCAACGCACTCGCGCTGCGCAAAATTCACGCATTGTCTGCACTGCCCCATAGAGTAATATAGGTGCGTACGACACGCGTGAAAAGCACGCGCGTCGCACGCGCGTATATTACGCTCGTGTAAATGAGGCCTTAGAGTGAGGGTAGCACTCATTGGACCACAGTGCTATTGCTATAATAACCAAGCAGCAAAGCCAGACCTTACTCACTATCTGCTGCTTGGACAGTTATAGCCAGTGGGTGCCCAGCCAGTGGATGAAGGTAATGTGTGATCTCAGTCTTGAAATTGTTTCCCCCACCTCATGCCTCATGCCAGTGGAGGCCTATGGGATCATCTTTCTTGCATGTCATCGACATACTTTTCCGTACATGAAAAGTTCACTTCAGGGTGACTAAAATGCTATTGTTAAGGCCTATAGAAAGTAGAGGGAGAATATTACCTATTTAAAGGGGTCATGTGGGGACCGAAAAGTGTTAGTCGTGCACTCATTGCGGTATGTGAGTACACGGCTAATATACATTCCAGCCAACCCCCCCCCCCCACCCCCCTGGTGGTATTGATTTTCAGATTTTAATAGATTTTTATAGCGGCACAGTCTTTCTTCATACCGATACGACTCTTCATCATGTGTGTACTCTATGTAACCACAGTGGCAGTAGTACAGCGATTACATAGATTACAGCGGGGCCGGTCACATGACGAAGAGCCGTGTTGTCATAAAAGAAGGCTATGCAACTAAACTTCCAGCCACCCTGCATGAATGCATCGGGCCCTACAGAGTGGGAGATGTTTTTACAGAGTAGATATGCTTTCTGGCTCATAGACGGGGGTCACAAGGGGGGATATGGGGCACATAGGCAGGGAGTTATCGTGTTTAGACAACCCCTTTAATTAAAAGGCTTGTACAATAGTTTAGTTTAGTAGTCGGGAAATTCCTCACTTCAGAAAACCTGCTGGTCCAGTACCTGGGGAGCTCATTGCAACCATTCTGTCTCAGATTATTCAGATATTTAGACAGTTAGAATTGCAACTGAACTGAGGACAGAGAAGGGGGAGAGAATGATAAGATTTAACCTACATGTTTATCCTTGTCATTCTGCCCCCTTACCCATATATTTGGTAAAATTTAATTCCGGTTCATATTTTTGTAAAAGTTCTTTAAAGGGGAATTCATGACAACACACATACATGATGAATATGATTTTCAGTCCATGTATATGAAAAGTCTGAACCGGGTAAAATCTTTGCAATCTCCCAATCTTTTTTTTTTTTTTAACTTGTGCAATCAAAGAAAGTTTGAAGATTTACCAGAATCTTTTGTTGTTCTCTTCATAAATATTTGCTGCTTTAAAATACCCTGGAAGAGACTTCCTGTCCTCTGCTCGATCCTCTAAAGCACATAACCTATTTAATAAAGCATCTGGAAGGCATTATCATTAATTTTTCATTTCCCTTTTTCCATTCATAAAATAATGCTTCTTGTTTCTTAATAGCTTATGCAGCACAATTAATGGCAAGATAAATCTTTCCTGTCATCTCCTTCCATTTGACTAAAAAGGAACAAAACAGCAAAACATTCCGCCTTTTGTTGTGTATGAGCAGCAAGATTAGATGTGATAAAAAATTATATATCTTCGGTGATTCCCTTTTTTTTTTTTTACAATAAATAGGTAGTGCTTATAAAGGAGCACTTGTAAGAAACCCTTATCTCATCTCAGCAATGTGTACTGTAGGTTAAGTCCTATTTTATCAAAGACCTTCACCAGTACACTGGTATGATCACTGGCGTAGCTATAGGGGTCGCAGCGGTCGCAATTGCGATCGGGCCCCGAAGCCAGGGGGCCCACAGCCCCCCCGCACATCAATAAAAAGTTACTATAGTAACTCTGGCCGCGGGCCCCTGTTACTATAGTAACAGACTGTACTTACCTTCCTGGTTCCGGATCGCAGCGGAGGTCCTGACGTCAGGCGCTGTCCGCAGAGCCTGACGTCACAGCGCTATGCGCCGCGCACAGCATCGAGAGGACAGAACTTCCGCCGCGGCTGAAGAGGAAGGTAAGATTAGTTGCCCTGACTGGCGGGGTCCGACTCCCGGGACCCGCCAATCAGCTGTTTTGAAGGGGCCGCAGCACTCGTACGAGAGCTGCTTCCCCTTCATTCCGGTCACACTGTGAATCGGTGTCGGCGATTCACAGTGTGAGCGAGTAAGAGAAATTAAGGGGAAACAGCTCTCGTACGAGTGCTGCGGCCCCTTCAAAACATCTGATTGGCGGGTCCCGGGAGACGGACCCTGACACATCAGCTATTGATGGCCTATCCTGAGGACAGGCCAACAATGTTTAGGGACTGCACAACCCCTTTAAGCCTACGATGTAGCAGGCTTAGGGGGCCCATGAGACAGGATCACAGATTGTGTGATCCTGTCTGATGGGCCCTGTATCTAAGCCAATCACATGGTAGGCTTAGATACATGGCCCATGTGTGATCCTGTCTGATGGGCACTGTATATAAGCCTACCATACTGTAGGTTTAGATACAGGGCCCCAGCACACAGTAAGCTTATACTGTATAAGATTACTGTCTGCTGGACCCTGTATCTAAGCCTACCTTGTGGTAGGCTTAGATACAGGGTGCCACAGACAGTATCACACATGGGCCATGTATCTAAGCCTAACACTTGTTACTAATCATTTTTTTTGTGTTTTCTTACAGGTTCGGTCCTTGGACTACGTCGGATTCCAGGACTACTTCGATGATTGCTTTTTTTTTATTATCAATAAAATGGTTAATGAGGGTTGTGTGGGTGTTTTTTTTATTTCAATAAAATATTTTTTCTATGTCTTTGTGGATTTTTTTAAACTATATTACTACCGCCTTAGTAATGGCCACCGGCTGATTGACAGCATCCATTGCTAAGGCGGGGCTTAGTGTTAGCCGGTGCAGAGGCGAACACTAACCCCCTTTATTACCCCGGTACCCACCGCCACCAGGGGTGCTGGGAAGAGCTGGGTACCATCCAGTACTTGACCATCTGTAGTGATGGTCGGGCACTGGGGTGGCCACAGGCTGGTATTATCAGGAGGGGAAAGGCCAAAAACAGTGGCCCTTCCCACCCTGGTAATGCTAGGCTGCTGCTGCTTTATTGTATCTGGCTGGTTATGAAAAATGGGGGGGGACCCCACGTCATTTAAAAAAATAAAATAAAAAAATAATTGGAAAGAACGATGTCAGGTCCCCCCCCCCAATTTTCATAACCAGCCAGATACAACACAGCAGCAGCAGGCAGCATTACCAGAGTGGGAAGGGCCACTGTTTTTGGCATTCCCCAGCCTAATACTACCAGCCTGCGGCCGCCCCGGTACCTGCCGTCACTACAGATGGTTGGGTACTGGTTCGTACCCGGCTCTTCCCAGAACCCCTGGTGGCGGTGAGTACCGGGGTAATAATGGGGGTTAGTATTGGCCTTTGCACCGGCTAACATTAAGCCCCGCCTTAGTAATGGAGGTTGTCAATCAGCCAGCGGCCATTACTAAGGCGGTAATAATAAAGTTTAAAAAGATACAAGCACATAGAAAAAATAATTTATTGAAATAAAAAAACAACCCTCATTAACCATTTTATTGAGAATAAAAAAACGCCGTCATTGAAGTCGTCCTCGTATCCGAAGTCCAACAACCGAACCTGTAAAAAAACACAAACACACATAATCAGTAGCACATAAAGAAGCAAAATTATTATTCTTACGTTTCCTGGGTTCAGCGCTGGAGCCGCAATGTCAGCGAGCTGAGTCCTGTATCTAATCCTATCATGTGTGATACTGCCTTCTGAGCCACTGTATCTAATCCTATCATGTGTGATACTATCTGCTGAGCCACTGTATCTACTCCTATCATGTGTGATACTGTCTGCTGAGCCACTGTATCTAATCCAATCATGTGTGATACTGTTTGCTGAGGCACTGTATCTAATCCTATCATGTGTGATACTGTCTGCTGAGTCCTGTATCTAATCCGATCATGTATGATACTGTCTGCTGAGCCACTGTATCTAATCCTATCATGTGTGATACTGTCTGCTGAGCCACTGTATCTAATACTATCATGTGTGATACTGCCTTCTGAGCCACTGTATCTAATCCTATCATGTGTGATACTGTCTGCTGAGCCAATGTATCTAATCCTATCATGTGTGATACTGTCTGCTCAGCCACTGTATCTAATCCTATCATGTGTGATATTGTCGCTCAGCCACTGTATCTAATCCTATCATGTGTGATACTGTCTGCTCAGGCTCTGTGTCTAATCCTATCATGTGTGATACTGTCTGCTGAGCCAATGTATCTAATCCTATCCATAGTTTATAGGGTCGTAGTGCTATAGATATGCTATGCTGTCTCCTATACACACTTTTTTTTTTTGGGCGGACACATATGTATTGGGGCTATTTCCTCTGACATTTTAAGCCCTGAGGGTATGTGCACACGGCAGCGTCCGTTACGGCTGAAATTACGGCGCTGTTTTCAGGAGAAAACAGCACCGTAATTTCAGCCGTAATGGCATGTGCAGGCGTCTATTGCTGCGTCCATTACGGACGTAATTGGAGCTGTTTTTCCATGGAGTCCATGGAAAACGGCTCCATTTACGTCTGAAGAAGTGACAGGCACTTCTTTGACGCGGGCGTCTTTTTTACGCGCTGCCTTTTGACAGCGGCGCGTAAAAAAAAAATGACCGTCGGCACAGAACATCGTAAGACCCATTCAAATGAATGGGCAGATGTTTGCCGACGCTTTTGAGCCACATTTTCGACGTAATTCAATGCTAAAACGCCCGAATTACGTCCGTAAATAGTGTGTGTGTGAACCCAGCCTTAGTCACGCCCCCGGCTGCTAGTGCTGCATTGTTGGGTCACTTAGGAGACCCAGCGATGCTGCTGAAAGCTGCGGACCGTCGGCCATGAGAAGTTTGTGGGGGGGGGGGCTCAATAAGAACTTTTGCATCGGGGCCCATGAGCCTTTAGCTACGCCCCTGGGTATGATCATTAGACTTTGTAGTAAAAGAATTTGTTGGTATAAAATTCCCAATGTTCCCCCTACTGCGTCTCAACAACCTTTAGTCTTTGGAAGACAGTGGATCCTTCTGCAACATTGGTCTAAGGATTAAGTATATGTCTTAAAAATATTAATTGCCCAAGCCACAAACCAATATATTCGTTCTGATTTGTGTTCATGGCAAAGATCCTAATATTCCACATTAGGCTTTATTTACTCCCATTACATCTCTTCATGTGCTCCTACAGAGTTGTATAAATAGAAAGAAAAAGTAATCCACCAGAACAGTGGCATTTCTTGGCCCCTGGGCTTGGGTCTTGCACTCAGGGTGTTCAGTTGGCTAGTTGATATTTATGTTTGGCCATTTAATATAGAGTATATTGCTTCTTTTTGATTTTATATTAAAATGGTTATCTTGTATTTCATATTGAACCCGACAAGCCCGAAAAAAAACAGATTTTGCGGGGGGGGGGGGGGGGGACCTCCACTGGCCAGACATTTCTAAAGCTGCAGGGGAAATGTAGTGTTACATGGTGGCAATTCGGCTCCCGAAGAGCAGTACTCCATTCTGGATCATAGAGGGAGGGTCACGCGTGGGGGATCCCCTCTATAATGTCCATATGCCATAATAGGACATATGAACAGGTGCTCTTTTCATAAGACAATTCCTTTAAAGAGGTAGTTATTGTTTTAAAAATAATAAATCAGTTTATTATCCTTATTTTTACCATGTTGCAAAAGTATAAAGATAAGTGTATAATTTTTGAATAATTGACGACCTTTCTTCTTTAGTGTGCTTTTGTTCTTTTTTTTCTTGCTGCAGATATATGATCATAAAATTGGTCTCAGTTTCACTACAGCTTATGGAGAAATAAGAATTATATTATAAAAAATATTTAAGGGACATTTAAACGAAGATAGATTTTTCCTAATAATTGTTTTATAGTCTAACTGTAGTTTTGCTTTCAGATGCCGAATGTTGGATTTCATTGGAGTGATGCCTTCTGCATTGATTTGGTCCTAAAAGTCAGTTGCATCTATTCCTCAGACATCTTACTGTGCTAGAATAAATAAAAAGTACATACTAACTAGCCACTGATCTCCGCTTCTTCTTTGCCACTAACAACACAGACGACTCTAACCCCTTCTCAGTGTAGGACTCACATAAATGCGTCATAAGAGGCTCTCTCATACGTATTGGTTCCCGTCTTAAAAAGGAACGATCTGCCGCACTCTCTGAACTAGTTGCACGAATTTACTCCATGGAACAGTCACATAAAAGATCTCTAGACCCCGGGACGGGTGCTGAATTCATTTTTTTACGGGACAGGCTTCGCACACTGACACTCTCCACAGATAAAGGCACGCTGGCTAAGTGCCGTCGGCACTACTTTGAATTTGGCAATAATCCGGGCCGGGCGCTGGCGAAGGCCTTACGCGTACTGAGAACACGCACATATGTTCCATTCATTACTACCCCTACTGGCACGCGTGTACACACTCCTGAGAAAACAGCAGACACTTTTCAGTCCTACTACATGGAACTATACAATTTACGCGGAACCTCTAACACCATACCAGTCAACCATAGGCTAAGTTCCATAAGATCATGAGAAAAAAGAGAAGTAGGATCCAGCGATGTATATATAAATGGGGAAACTCGGTTTCCACTTTATTGATCACGAACAATAAAAGATGAACACGGGAGAAATGACAAGGTGGTTGTATTGGCAAATGAAAGGAAGCCTACGCGTTTTGAGCACGGTCTGTGCTCTTATTCATGGCTGATTCAGATCATATCTGCAGTCCTCTGGTTTGGGTCAGATCCCGCCAGAAGCTGTAGTAGCGCTAGACTCTCCTATCTCAGAGGAGGAGTTCAATGTAGCTCTCCCAGCATCCCCCTCGTGTAAAGCCCCTGGTCCCGATGGCCTGTCACTGCCATATTATAAAAAAAATTGCCTCTCTACTTATCCGCCCCTTTCTAGCCGCATTCAATGCCATACCTGCAGGTAGAACGATACCGACAGACACACTGAGGGCCCATATAACAGTAATTCCCAAGGACGACAAGGATCACTCCCTCTGTAGTAGCTATCGCCCCATCTCCCTCCTCAACTGAGATCTCAAATTCTTCTTTAAGATTTTGGCAACACAACTCACTCACTTCCTGTCCACACATATTCATGGGGATCAGACGGGTTTTCTGCCGACGAGAGAGGCCAGGGACAGTACTATTCAGGTCATTAACATAATAGAATACATTACTACCTCACATACGCCAGCCTTCTTGCTCTCTACGGATGCCGAGAAGGCATTTGACCGAATTGACTGGTCGTTCCTTCAAGAGACTCTATCTCACATAGGTCTAGGCCGCAGCATGCTTAGCTGGGTTTTGAGTTTATATTCTCGCCCCTCGGCGTCCCATATCTAACGGGACCCGTCAGGGCTGCCCGCTGTCCCCCTTAATTTTTGTTCTGTGCCTATGAACTATTCCTTCGCCACGTCCGTAACCATCCCGACATTGCGGGGGTCGAGGTCAAGGATGCGCCTCATAAAGTGGCAGCTTATGCTGATGACCTCCTGTTCTTTATATCTAAACCCCGCATCTCGCTGCCCAACCTCCTAGCCGAGTTTAAAACATTTGCATCCCTTTCCAATTTCAAAATAAACTTTCAGAAATTGGAAGCTCTTAATATTTCCCTCCCGACTAGTTTAGTGACGGACCTGGTGGATTCCTTCCCGTTTAAAAGGGCCACTAGCTCGATTAAATACCTGGGAATACACCTAACTAACCGGACTTCCCAACTTTACTTGTGTAATTTCACTCATCTTCTGCGGTCAATCAAGGGGGACATCGACAGATGGTCCAAAGGGACATTTACCTGGTTTGGACGTTGAGCTGCGTTCAAAATGAACGTTTTGCCTCGCGTGTTGTACTTTTTTCAAACTCTTCCCATCCGGTTACCTCGCCTATTTTTTAGTTCCCTCTCCTCCTTGCTGATTAGGTTTATATGGGCTCACAAACCATCGCGTATTGCTCGCAGGACTCTAACCCGTCCAAAATTTGATGGGGTTTTGGGGCTGCCTGATATCCAACTCTACTATCAGGCAGCTCATCTAGTTTGCATCATTGACTGGTGTAGACATGGCGTGTTAAAACCCTGGGTAGAACAATCCTTTTCGCCCCTCCCCCTGAGTGTCGCCCCACCCCTTGGATGCTGGAACACCTTACAACGCCTCTGAGATCTCATCCCCTAATTGGACCCACTTTACGTGTAGCGTCTCTCACATTCAAACACTGTCTTATCTCTCCCTTTCATCACCTCTCTATCCTATTCTAGACAACCCCTCTTTCCTGCCGGGCTGCGACTGGGGTCCCTTCAACGAACGACATACCGCGGAGGAGACCCGTGCACAACATTACCCTTGTCAATGACAATTGGAAAACGGTCCCACAACTGACTTTCTAACACTGAATTGGGACACCTCCCTCATTGGCAGGCTATCCAGCTCCGTCACTTCTTGTTATCTCTGGCTTCCCCCGCACAGTTTTCCCGTGCGCTCACGGCATTTGAAACCTTATGTACGATGACAGGGCACCTGCGACACCCCCTTTCACTGGCATATAACTTATTGAACTCTCCAGCGGAGGGCTCACACCTTCCATACTTGTCTAAATGGGAAACTGACTTATCCATCACATTAACTGCAGACCAACGCAACCAGTCATACACCATGATGCACCAATCCTCAATCTCGAGTAGAATACAGGAAGCGGGATTTAAGATTATGACAAGATGATACAAAGTCCCTTCCAAACTCCACAGTTTTTACCCCGACGTCTCTCCCATGTGCTGGAGATGTGGTACCCGGGTGGGTGATCTCTTACACACTTTCTGGAGCTGCCCTAAATTGCAAGTATTTTGGGATAACGCTTGGCGCATCACTTCTAAATTTACCGACTTTCTGCTCCCCAAGTCTCCGGATTTCTTCCTGCTTCATCTGTGTGACATCCCTCTCTCCACTTATAAGAAATCGATAGTTTGCCATTTGGTGAACACTGCTCTAGCCTATATCCCGGCCTTGTGGAAGCAAGTTGACCAACCTACAATGCGCCTTTGGTTTCAGAAGATCCAGGAGGTGAAACGCATGGAGGAGCTTACGGCGTCCCTGCGGGATACGCATGACAAGTTCATGTGTACCTGTTATCATTGGGTGAGTTTTGAGAACTCCTCTGATTATATCTCCCTGTTGTCCTAAGGTCCTTCCCAAAGCAGGCCTCCCGCTCTTTCTGGGGTGGTAGCGGACAACCCTTCTTCCTCACCCCCCCCCCTCCCTTCCTTCCCATTCCCATTTCTTCTCTCCTCTTCCATTCCCTTCTCTTCTCTCTCTTTTAGCTCCTTGTCCTCCTCTTGGAGGTTTGATCTGGTACAGTATGGATGGTCTATACAGTGGATTGTGTTGCGTACCGATTTACATTTTAGTCGACCTGCATAATTTGTTATATAATATCTTGTATCTGTCACTTGCTAAGTTGTGCACTTGTGATTGGATTTTGTTATATGCTAATAAACATGGAATTTTAAAAAAAAGTACATACTATGTTTTTACTTGATCTGTTCTTAAAGGCTATGTACACTATTGAAAAGTTTTTTTGTTTTTTTTCTCAATAAAAATGTGTATCAGTTTGTTTGGTGCAACTTTCTAAATACTTTTTATTAAAAAATGTTTTTACTTTTTGAGATGCAGCTGCTTTTTATTCTGTGTACAGAGCAGCTGTATCTTGCGCTGAGACCTGAATCCATCAGGTTAGTGGTGAACTTAAATGTGATCAGCAACAGATCAATCATGTGTGTCAGAGACACGCAGGACCCGCTGACACTGAACCCAGCAGTCCTGCGGACCTGACAGATACAGGATTTAGCTCTAGATACAGCTGTGATGTATACAGGATATATAGCAGCTGTATCTCAAAAAGTAAAAATTATTTTTAATAAAATGTAATTAGAAAGTTGCACCAAAAACACTACACATTTTTATTAAATAAATAAATGTTTAATGGTGTACATAGCCTTTAATTCTAAGCCTTTAAAATAATTAAATTACAACACAAGAAAACTGATGAAAACAGACAAATAGAAATTAACTCTACAAGAAGTCATGTATTATGTGTTTATAATACTGTGCTGGAAATTAATCCTTTCACTTTTCTGTAGATTTTTAAATTCTGTACATTTATCAGATAGGAACAGCTCACTACAGCTTTACAGTGTTCAACATACATTATTATTTATTATTATTAATTTTGAACATGAGATATGCCAAGACGTTCTGTAGTGTCCTTTACTATTCTATTTTTTCATTATTCTTTTCAATTTAAACTTATCAATAATTGTTCAACAAAGGGCTGTGTATCGACTGCGCTATTGGTTCCGGCAAAAAAACTGAAACCTTACACAACGGTGACAAACCATAAGCAATAGAAGCATTACCATTTAAATCAATGGTAATTGCAAACGGAACCTATGGTTTCCGTTTGCCGTTCTGTTGAGGGGTTCCTCCGACGGATAGTTCAGAAAAAAACCCTCAAGGGAAACCAATGCTGATGTGAACACAGCCTAAAATGGTTTGGTGAAATTGGAACTATTAGAAAGGCATACAGTAGATATTAATTTTGCCATCCGACAATTTTCTTCAAGACTATTCAGCTTATGTCCGTTACATTGGTACAATGTATCTCTTGCAGAAATAATATAATTTTGAGGGTGACTACAATTAAAGTGATTGTCCACCATTGAACTCCAGTTTACATATAGAATAAATCAACATGAAGTTGAGTAACTTTTCGATGAATTAACATCTGTACTGAGCTTTTTTTAGACCAATTGATAGGGCATTCGCACCATAGAGGCAACCCAAGTGACTGCTATGGGACGCATTGCGAGAGAGAGCCCAGTCCTGGTTGGTCCAATTGCCTTGGTAAGAATCTATGCAGGATTCCCCTCTCAAAAGAACTACAAGCTAAGCAAACAAAATGATGGGGATTTGATCCAAGGGTCATTTGAAAGAGGTGAAGGTAGAAACAAACACCAGTCTTTTCATGCCCTTGGTGATGCCATAAGGGGAGCTTGGTATGATCTATGACATGGGTACCCCAATGAAGAGAGGTGCGCACATTATAATCAGCTCTCCAGTTCATCTGCCTTTATATACGACTTACCCTATGAGTCGGCAGGCAGTCTTATTTAGAGGATCAGGAGACCCACATTCTTTCAATAGGTGGGCAACCCAGAGGTTGGATCCTTACCTATCAGACATTCATGTGCTATAAATCAATGTCTGTAGCTGCAATACTCCTTTATTACAGGCAATGATACAGAATATAAAATATTCTACTTTCGTTTTGTCATTTTAATTGCAAACTAGATGTAATACATTTCTGACAGGACAAAAAAATATATATGAACCATGGTATGAAGCAATACCAGATAGGTAAGTTAAGAATAGATTGGAGTCCTGGGGATATTTACATGTGTATGTACCAATGCTTGAGGTTGAGAGATGGTCTCAAGTTGCTTTCTGACCTATTTTAATGGCAAACAAGCTGAAGGAATCTGCTCCACTTTTATAGAGAGCATCATTATAAGCAGGCTGCTGGAAATAAACATACACTTTTCAGTAAAATCTTGGTCTCAGAAGAAGTCAGACGGTAGGGCTGCTGCTGACTGCTTTCATTGACAGACACAATCTATCTTTCAAAGGATCTTTTCCAACACGAGAAAATACCAGAGTGAACAGTTTTTCGGGAAAGAAACTAGATCAAGTGCTCTCGGCTACAATGATATGTTTAGGTGGCCTCAATATATAATGCCTATAATGTGGTCTGAGTGACAATCACATCTATGATGACAAAACACCAATTTTCCACAGATGCAAATCTATTTGTCTGAAAACTTATCTACCTGCTAAAAAAAAATCTCAGTCAGTAATTGTGACAATTTAGGCATTTAAGAAAATTTGGCCAAGAAGTTCCCATTCAGGGCAAGGCAAATGGTCAGAACGATTTTAACAATGGTCGGAGTTAGCAAAATAGCTTTATATTTTTGTGTGCGTTTTAAAGAATACATACATTGTAAACATTGTTTTATTACTCCAATGCACCTAAAAAAATTAAGCAACTCTGCAAATACTGTAGTCTCGATTAAAAATCCAATAACACTTTCTGCCTACAGCTCCTATGCAGACCTATGAGTCCTCATGGTTATAGACGACAAACATATCCTGTGTGTGCAGTCAAACTCCATTCCATATGTCCCCTACTTCTTCCTTACCTACCAAATGTAAGTTAGTTAGATGTTGGAGACAGAAGATTACAATGGCGTACATACACTTTAAAATAAAACTTGACCTCGACGGCACTCTAAATATTATATTGAGGAATTGCATTATCAGGCATTCCCTGATATATACCTAATATATAAATTGATCCTTTGTATAATTTAGAATAATTTGGATAATAGTAACAGCCCCTGGGGCTCAGTAAAATAAGAGAGCCGTTTACATTGTCTCTATTCTGCTAATGAAGAGAACATATGGACCCTCTCCATTCATGGACTGCAGACACCATAAATAGCATCTGCATTCTGTTGTTGTAACATGACGTGCAGCTGGGGGAACTAAAATTGCCAGTGGCTACCCAAATCACTCTTCTAAATGGAACTACTGTATTCAAATAATATATATAAGGACATATGCACATGATCAAATTACTGATCCGTGTTGTATGTGTTTATAATACAGCGGGCATATACTGCTATGGGCCCATATTGAAACTCTGACAGAAAAAATTATCAACTGTTCTACGCAAGTTTTCTGGCATAGAAAGTTGCAAAAAGGCCCAAAAGCCACAATTTGTATTGACAATTTTATTTTTTTGGCACTTTACTTTGCCTTTGCTACTTTTGGAAAAAGGGGCCACGGCTTAACAAAAAGGGTTGGCGTCACCACGGCCCAAGGGATTTATTCTAATTTCATTTAAAAAACTATGGCCGAATTATGGCCGAAATCTACATCAGCTCCTAGCTATCGTAGATTTGACTGTGGGGCGGATCAAGGTAGAGGCCCATGCAAGGCCTTGTCCCCCAATCAGACTAACCCCCCCCCCATTTTCCATACCCATTGAACAATAAAAAAAAATATATGTATACTCACCTCACCGTCTACTTTCACAGCAGGCTGCAGCTTATACAAGATATTGACGCCAGGCAGCGTTAGGATGTTGTATGTGCTGAAGCACCCAGAACATTAAGTGCTGCATCGCATATAAGGCCCTGCTCAGCATCAGGACCTTGTAAGAGCTGTGGCGTGTTGAGGGGTCCTGAGGGAACCCGATGGTGAGAAGAAAAAAAGAGCAATAAGGTGAGTATACATTTTTTTTTAAAATGTATAATTGATGGGGAGCTAATGTATGGCGCAAAGTCACAGGCGCACAGTCAGCTGAAAAATGCCGCACAGTTATTAAGAGGCGTTCACCAGGTGTCAGCTGTATAAAACACAGCTGACACCTGCAGTGTATCAAGCGCGTGAGCCCACTCAAAACATCACCCCTTGCTCCAAACATAACTCCCCCCCCGCTCCATGACATGCCGTCATGGGTCAGGAAGGGGTTATTGAAGCGGTCAGGGTGGTCTGACACAGCCGTTCCCTTTGACTGCCGACTATAAGACGCAGGGACTATTTAGCAAGATATATTCTCATCGCAAAATACGGTTTATAGCAGATGGAAATATCAGGAAAGGTCAACAGAGGCTATTACTGACCCTGTCATAATAAACATGCCATATAGTGATAAATTATAGTACATGACTTCATATTAGCTGCTTTATGGCTAGAATCTAAAGCCATGAGTGAATGAATGAATGAAATAATTAAGGCTTCATTCACATCTGCGTTGGGACTCCGTTCATAGGTTTCATTCGGAGCTTTCCGTCATGGGAACCAATGAACGGAATCCAAATTGAAACTGAAACAAACGGAAACCATAGAAACCATTGATTTCAATAGTGATGGATCCGGTGCAAATGGTTTCTGTTTGTCACCATTGTGTAAAGTTTCTGTAGTTTTGACGGAATCAATACTGTGGTCGACTGCACTATTCATTCCATAAAAACAACGGAACCCTTAGGGCCCATTCACACGAACGTGAATAACGTCCGTGTGCTGCGAAAGGAAATTACGCACAGCACACAGACCCATTGATTTCAATGGGGCTGTTCACACATGGGTGAGTTTTCACGCAGCGAGAGTCTGCTGCGTGAAACTCACTGCATCTCCTATATTGGTGCGTTTTCACGCACCTACGCGCCCATTGAAGTCAATGGGTTAGTGAAAACAACGCACCGCAAACTGATGCACATCCCCGTGCGGTGCGTGATTTGCACATCAATTCAATTGAAAAAATAAAAAAATAAAAAGAAGTGCTTTGCAAAGGATGTGAATAACGCATGCCACTCGCAAAGCACACAGATGCATAAGGCAACACACACGGGCCAGATTCACACGCGTTTTTCAAGCACATAAATCTGATACACTCGTGTGAATGTAGCCTTACACAACGGTAACAAACAGAAACCATTTGCATCGGATCCGTCACCATTGAAATCAATGGTGATGCAAACAGAAACCTATGGTTTTCTGTTTGTTTCAGTTTGGATTCCGTTCATGGGTTCCCCTGACGGAAAGCTCCAACACAACCCATGAACGGAGTCCCGACGCAGATGTGAACGAAGCCTAAATCACAAAGCATCATAAAGAATGCAACATATTTATTTTACATTTTTCTGTATCATCAAATCAAGTGTGAATTATTTTCGGTTTATGCACATGGTAACTTTAATAACCTTAATAACTACATAGAGAAGACTGTATATTAAATAAATAGAGGGTAATATATAGAACAATATATAGGACAATGCTTTAAAAATAGGGCCAGTTAGGCATGATTTATGATGTAATATCATGAGAGTTAGTGAACATCTGGGCCATCTGTTTTGAATGCTATTGTTACATAACTGTTATAGTTTGTTCTCACAGTGGTAAATACAATGTAGGAATTACACGTACAAATACAAATGATGTGAGTATACATATACTTCATCCCACACATGTGGAAAGCAACACTGAAACGAACACTTCACTCTGTTATACCTAGAGTAGGGCCTGAAGGGGACTGAATTATAAAATGTCAATCCTTGTGTCATGCACCGCCCTGTCAGGCCCTGCACTAGAAATAAAGAAAAAAGGCATGGCGCCATATAGCGTAAGTATATCCCAGAAGGAGAAAAACCAGTAAATGCTCACCAGAGGACAGGTGGATAAGCGCGTAAATGATGCTGTATGGAGTGAGTGCTTCTGCCGAGATCCAAACCGGTGAGGCCAATTGGCCACCGCAATGAAGACAATATGTATTTAAAGGAAAAAGGGATCAATACCGGCGCTGCTACTAAGTTGATAAATGTAGATGATAAATTTATTACAATCCAGGCTACGCGTTTCAATGCTGCACTGGCATCTTCATCAGGCCGTTATTGATCCCTTTTGCCTTTAGGCCCTGCACTAGGCATAACACAATGTGGGAGATTTACTAATAACATGTGCTTGAATTTTTTTACATTTTGGCAATTTTTTTTAAATGTGTTTTGGACCCTTTTTTCCCCTTCTCAACAGTTTCCCTACGAGGAGTGTGCCAGCTTTATTAACGCTGTGTAACTTTTTTTTTGGCCAAATATTGGTGTAGAGTACGCCAGCCAAGAGGTGGCATAGGGAAGAGAAAATAACATGTCTAAATTTATCATTTGGCACAGTTTCTGCCTGACTGGTCTAGTTTTATTCTGTCTAACTGTAGGATAGAAATAATAAATCTGCCCCAGTGTATCAGTTTTTCTAGAAGTGTTCCTTAAACCCATTCCTGCGGCAGCCAGTTTTCGTATTTTAATTTTCGTCTTTTCCTCCCCACTTTCCAAAGGTCAAAATGTTTTTATTTTTCTGTCGATAAAGCCATACGAAGGCTTGATTTTTGCGGAACAAGTTGTCATTTTTCAGGGCACCATTTATTGTACCATATAATAAACTAGGAAACTGGAAAAAAATTATTTGTGGAGTGGAATGGGAAAAAACAGTGATTCCTCCATTGTTTTTTTAGGTTTTGTTTTTACTGCATTCATTTTGCAATAAAACCGACATGTTAACTTTATTCTGCGGGTCAATATGATTACGGCGATATTGTTTTTTTTTGTGGGAGATGAGGTGACCAATAAATAATGATTCTGGTGGTTTAATTATTTTTGTACTACTTTCACCATGTGGGTTAAATAATGTTAAATTCTAATAGTTCAGACCTAAACGGAAGTGGTGATACCAGTTACAGTATGTTTATTATTTCTTTTTTTACAATGCTTTAGGGGGAAACTGTTTTTGTTTTTTACTTTTAATATTTCTTTTTTGTACATAAAAAACCCCCTTATTTTACTCTTTTTTGCTTTTTTTATTAGTCCCCCTAGGAGACTTAAATCAGCAATCGTTGGATTGCTTGCACGATATACTGCAATACTAATGTATTGCAGTGTATCTGATTCTGACAGTCTCCTATTAAGCCCTGTCGGGGACCTGGGGTCCTTCATCAGGCCCCCAGTCTGCCTTGACAACCATCGGCACCCTGTGATTGCATCATTGGGGAGAAGGGCGATAGACTGTCAGCGGGGGCCGCCCCCTTCTTTTTAACGGCTTGTATGACGTGGTCGATTTTGACCAATGCATCGAAGGGGTTAAACTAGCAGAATCATGCTCATTACAGTGAACTGTCGGCTGTATGATACAGCCAACACCCATGTTGTACGGAGCAGGCTCAGCCAGTGAGTTTGCTCCATACTCCCCCTACCCCACTATGATGTACACATATGTCATACATCCGGAAGAGGTTAAATGCCAAAACAATAATGGAAAATTTCTCTTTAACCCTATTTTGTTTTCCTTAATAAGATAACTGTACAACAATAGCAGCTATAACTTGTTTTTTAAATGTATAAAACGGCAGCTGAGTTGATATATGATATATATATATATATATATGTATATATATATATATATATATATATATATATATATATATATATATATATATATATTATAGATTAAACATTACCCTTTATTTAAAGGAATATTGTTATTTTTCTTTAAAGTGTCTTATTGAGCATAATATGCAAACCATAATCTTTGTAAAATATATATAAAATTGACATTCCAATTTAACAGTTATTACTTCTTTCTTTTAAGCACTGGAGAGCCCAAGGTTGGGAAATCCCTTTAATTGACAGGAGAAAATCTTTGAATATATAAAAAATTTAAGTTTGATGATGAAAAACCTATTAAGTAAAATATGATTGGTCTCCTACAGTATCCATCCACAAACAGTGTGTATAATCACATTTTATAATGTCATACTACTCTGAACTGTGGTTACTTTTCAGCCATAGGAAAAGTAATTATCTTTATAGGTGATTTATATCCCACTCCCTACAGTTCAGTGTGTCCCTTTCTCGCACCGATAACTTTAATTGTTCTAATTTGACCTATATTACCCTCTGCCCTGAAACTGTCTTCAGAAAAGTCCTTACACTCCTTAATCCAATTCCCATGTTCTGAAGTAACATAAAGATATTGTACCAATATTGTACAACACATCAGAGTATTAGCCTTAGGGCAAAGGGTTCATTCTGTACTAGAAGTGTCTCTGTTAGGATTAGAATTTATAGGGTCACTATGCTTCCACAATCACTTAGCAAGCGCACACATACTACTACCGGGGATACGTATTTCCTTGGAGACAGTGAAGTGCTGCCTGATAAACTTTGACACCAAACTGTCTAGTGTCGGATTGGGCCCACCAAAGGAAATTATTCTAATCACCCACCCTCCATCTATATTGTACATGTTCACTACCACTTTTAATTGCATTGTAGACTTAACTTGTACAGTTATTACTGAATATGCAGGATTTATTATTAATAAGGACTAAAAGGTTATTTGTGAATCAACTCAACCAATAAATCAATAAGAAAAAAACCCTAGAGGAAAGTCATTGTCTCCAAAGTCAGCTTCAAATAGGGTTGTCTTCTGATGGACCTTTGGGCCCCATTATTATATCAGAGCATAGGCCCACTGGAGGATTCTTTGGTGGGCCAGTTCATCCCTGATCCGGGCAGTGCAACAAAAATAGAGTTAAGCTGCCCCTACACATTAAATTAATGACAATCTAATGCATATGAGGGCCTCCCAAATGTCCCGATGGCAGAAGTGTGCGGAAGTGAGGATTGCAACATAGCGAAACCCTTTGTTCTGCCAAGAGATAAACCGCTGCCAGGAATATTTGGCAGCATCTTGTCTCCCTCTCTTTATTGAAAAAAAAAACATGCACTCTCGGCCAAGTTAGGCCGCCTTTCTACACAATTAGAGGAGAAGTCCACTTTTGAACAACAATTTACAATATTCCACAGTTAAAATTTAGATAACATGAAGAGTAACTCTGTGAATACTTTTCTCTATTTTTCTTGTACTCGTTTTAAGTTGCATAATATTTTCTTCTCTATTCATGCCTAAAATTAAAATCAGATGTATAATTTTGCTTAGCAGCAAAAGATTAATGTAAAATATTGGATTTCGTACATAGGCATACAGCTCTTTTTAGAAGTACTGTAGGTGGCCATACATCTGCCATGGAAAGGACGACACCACAACCCCTCTGCATGACTTCCGGGAGCGTTGATTGCATTACTAGCGGCCATTACATCCTCATGCTGTTCTCACACTGTGATTGCACTCTATAGTTCTCATATTTCGCTGGGTATAAGGTCACTGTTCCACTTGTTTAGGGACTTGGACCATGGTTGCTGGCATTTTAGTTACTACTGACATGGCCAGGAATTTGGAACATTTGGATTTTTATGAGTGCCGTGCTTCCACTCTTACTGGCAGTAGAGCATTTTAAGGTTTTCTTAAAGAGGTTTTTCCACCATTTTATAGTCCTCATATTTCATTAGGTATAATATCACTATTCCACTTGCTCTGGCACTTGGACCATGGTTGCAAGCATATTAGGTGCTGGCAAGTCCAAAGGTACCAGTCTGGATGTGAATGTAATCACTCCAAGACTAATGGACTAATTTACTGGCACAGTCTGTTGCATTATTGATTTTTACCTACGTTGGAGACAAGTGGTGTTGCTTTCATCTTTGTACTCTGCCCCGGTCAACTGTAAGTGCTATTATTGTGAAGTAGAAGCATCTAGGAGTAACACCAGCTCTGCCACAAAGCAGTAGACCACGCAAATTCACAGAGAAATGCCCCCGAGTTCTGAAGCAAGTAGCAGTCTGATGGATGAATCTGGGTTTGGTAGATGCCAGAAAAACACTGCCTACGAGAATGTATAGTGCCTACTGTAAAATATGGTGAAGAAGGGATATTGGTCTAGGGCTGTTTTTCCAGGGTTTATACTAGGTCCCTTATTTCCAATGAAGGGTAATGTTTACGCTGCAGCATATAAAGTCATTTTTGACAATTATATTCTAGTATTTTAGAAACTTAAAATTACTTCCAACCATGTGCCAACAGTTTAGGGAAGGTCTTTTCCTGTTCCAGCATGACTGTGATCCTGTGCACAAAGCGGGGCCCACAAAGACATGGTTTGGTGAGGAGGAACTCGAGTGTTCTGCACAGAGCCCTGAACAACTGCTTCAAACACCTTTGGGCAAGAATTAAAATGCCATTTGCAAGCCAGACTTTCTCATCCAACATCAGATTCTGAGCTCACAAATGCTTTTTTGGCTGAATGAGCACAAATTCTCACAGACACTCCAAAATCTTGTAGAAATCCTTCTCAGAAGAGTGGGGCTGTTATAGCCGAAAAAGAGAGCCCATCTCCATATTAACAACCATGGTTTTGGAGTGAATTGTAATGGTAATGGTCAGATGTCCATATACTTTTGGCCATATATTGAAACATAGTTTTACTTGTATGTTTTTGTTGCCATGCTTTCTAATCTGCAAGTATATGAAAATGTTATTTCAGAAATCTCTTACAGCTTGAACTACAGGAGAGCCTATTTGACAGTCAGGGCTACACCATCCATGAGGCAACAAGAGTACTTCAAATCAATTGACACCCTTCACTGAATTAAGGGGGACATAGCTATTTAGCAGATGTGTTGTATCAGATCTCAGTCAATGGTTTTCTTGAGAATGAGGTCAGTAGAGCAAATGTTAGTTTGGTACAATACCTGCTGTTAGGCTGCTCACTCAGAACTTCCTGGCTGCTGGTAAAGAAGGAAGGAACGAAACATGTATGTTGTATTTTACTATGAGGCTGTCACAACAGGCACTACACTGAGGCAGGCACCGTGGGTGATACTTATTAGTGGCACTATGAGGAGTTCTGCGAGGCTGGCATTATTGGCACAACTATGGGGCTGTCACTATAAACACGAATATAACTATTATCAGTATTGCATTGATGGTATGACCAGTAGTGTATTCAAAGGGGGGACTCATATCTGAAAACATTTGTGATGGTGAGCTTAATGCACCATATGTTTGAGTAAATAATCTGCAATACATTAACAAACATGGTGAAAGTGATGACGAAGCAATATATTTGTGCCAAGGAAATTTAGTACCAGGATTGATTTATTAGAACCTATATTTCCTGTATTATACAACATGTTCAGAACAAAGTGAGAACTTCCTCCACGTCACCTGTCCACAGAATATACAGCCAAAAATATAGTTCAGTACCAGATGCTAAATCAGGCAAAAACAAGTATTTTATATTACCAAAGAAAAAAAATTAATACCATAAAAGTGACCAACAAAAATTAAGAACTTTGAGGAAAGGATAAAAGAAGCAGGAGTGGTGCAGGGCTGTTCAAATGCCAAAAGCCACCACATTTTGTAAATTCTGATCATATCGATTTTTCCAAAATTATATCCATTGCTTAGTAAATACTAGTAAAACAGAAACAGAATAGAGATAAGTGATGTGCAGTGGCAGGTTTGTCATATACTGTACACCCCACAGGTACAAGGCACACATAAATGGAGCTTATAATGTCTTCACAGGATATCAGAGCCACTGGCGTAGCTATAGGGGTCGCATCGGTCGCAATTGCGACCGGGCCCCGAAGCCAGGGGGGCCCACAGCCCCCCCGCACCACATCAATAAAAAGTTACTATAGTAACTCGGGCCGCGGGCCCCTGTTACTATAGTAACAGACTGTACTTACCTTCCTGGTTCCGGATCGTAGCAGAGGTCCTGACGTCAAGCGCTGTGCGCAGCGCATGACGTCACAGCGCTATGCGCCGCGCACAGCATCGAGACGACAGAACTACCGCCGCGGCTGAAGAGGAAGGTAAGATTAGCCCTGACTGGCGGGGTCCGACTCCCGGGACCCGCCAATCAGCTGTTTTGAAGGGGCCGCAGCACTCGTACGAGAGCTGCTCCCCTTCATTCCGGTCACACTGTGAATCGGTGTCGGTGATTCACAGTGTGAGCGAGTAGTGAAATAAAGGGGAAGCAGCTCTCGTACGAGTGCTGCGGCCCCTTCAAAACAGCTGGTTTGCCGGTTCCCGGGAGACGGACCCCAACACATCAGCTATTGATGGCCTATCCTGTGGATAGGCCATCAATGTTTAGGGACTGCACAACCCCTAAGCCTACGATGTAGCAGGCTTAGGGGGCCCATGAGACAGGATCACAGATTGTGTGATCCTGTCTGCTGGGCCCTGTATCTAAGCCAATCACATGGTAGGCTTAGATACATGGCCCATGTGTGATCCTGTCTGATGGGCCCTGTATATAAGCCTACCACACAGTAGGTTTAGATACAGGGCCCCAGCACACAGTAATCTTATACTGTATAAGATTACTGTCTGCTGGATTCTGTATCTAAGCCTACGTTGTGTTAGGCTTAGATACAGGGTCCCACAGACAGTATCACACATGGGCCCTGTATCTAAGTCTAACACATGTGTTACTAATCGTTTTTTTTGTGTGTTTTCTTACAGGTTCGGTCGTTGGACTACAGCGGATTCCAGGACTACTTCGATGACGGCTTTTTTTTTATTATCAATAAAATGGTTAATGAGGGTTGTGTGGGTTTTTTTTTTATTTCAATAAAATATTTTTTCTATGTCTTTGTTTTTTTTTTAACTATATTACTACCGTCTTAGTAATGGCCGCCGGCTGATTGACAGCATCCATTGCTAAGGCGGGCTAAGTATTAGCCACTGCAGAGGCTAACACTAACCCCCTTTATTACCCCGGTACCCACCGCCACCAGGGGTGCTGGGAAGAGCCGGGTACGATCCAGTACCTGACCATCTGTAGCGATGGTCGGCCACTGGGGCGGCTGCAGGCTGGTAGTATCAGGAGGGGAAAGGCCAAAAACAGTGTCCCTTCCCACCCTGGTAATGCTAGGCTGCTGCTGCTTTATTGTATCTGGCTGGTCATGAAAAATGGGGTGGACCCCACGTCATTAAAAAAAAAATAATAAAAAAAATAAATATATATATATATATATATATATATATATAACTGGAAAGAACGATGTGGGGTCCCCCCCAAATTTCATAACCAGCCAGATACAACACAGCAGCAGCAGGCAGCATTACCAGGGTGGGAAAGGCCACTGTTTTTGTCCTTCCCCAGCCTAATACTACCAGCCTGCAGCCGCCCCGGTGCCTGCCCGTCACTACAGATGGACGGGTACTGGTTCGTACCCGGCTCTTCCCAGTACCCCTGGTGGCGGTGGGTACTGGGGTAATAATGGGGGTTAGTGTTAGCCTCTGCACCTGCTAACATTAAGCCCTGCCTTAGTAATGGAGGTTGTCAATCAGCCACCGGCCATTACTAAGGCGGTGATAATAAAGTTTAAAAAGATACAAGCACATAGAAAAAATATTTTATTGAAATAAAAAAACACAACCCTCATTAACTATTTTATTGAGAATGAAAAAAACGCTGTCATTGAAGTCCTCGAATCCGAAGTCCAACAACCGAACCTGTAAAAAAACACAAACACACAAAAATAATAAGTAACACATAAAGAAGCAAAATTATTATTCTTACCTTTCCTGGGTCCAGCGCTGGAGCCGCAATGTCAGCGAGCTGAGCCCTGTATCTAATCCTATCATGTGTGATACTGTCTGCTGAGCCACTGTATCTAATCCTATCATGTGTGATACTGTCTGCTGAGCCACTGTATCTAATCCTATCATGTGTGATACTGCCTTCCGAGCCACTGTATCTAATCCGATCATGTGTGATACTGTCTGCTCAGCCACTGTATCTAATCCTATCATGTGTGATACTGTCTGCTGAGCCACTGTATCTAATCCTATCATGTGTGATACTGCCTTCTGAGCCACTGTATCTAATCCTATCATGTGTGGTACTGTCTGCTGAGCCACTGTATCTAATTCTATCATGTGTGATACTGTCTGCTGAGTCATTGTATCTAATCCTATCATGTGTGATACTGTGTGCTGAGCCACTGTATCTAATCCTACCATGTGTGATACTGTCTGCTCAGCCACTGTATCTAATCCTATCATGTGTGATACTGTCTGCTGAGCCAATGTATCTAATCCTATCATGTGTGATACTGCCTTCCGAGCCACTGTATCTAATCCGATCATGTGTGATACTGTCTGCTCAGCCACTGTATCTAATCCTATCATGTGTGATACTGTCTGCTGAGCCACTGTATCTAATCCTATCATGTGTGATACTGCCTTCTGAGCCACTGTATCTAATCCTATCATGTGTGGTACTGTCTGCTGAGCCACTGTATCTAATTCTATCATGTGTGATACTGTCTGCTGAGTCATTGTATCTCTAATCCTATCATGTGTGATACTGTGTGCTGAGCCACTGTATCTAATCCTATCATGTGTGATACTGTCTGCTCAGCCACTGTATCTAATCCTATCATGTGTGATACTGTCTGCTCAGCCACTGTATCTAATCCTATCATGTGTGATACTGTCTGCTGAGCCAATGTATCTAATCCTATCCATAGTTTATAGGGTCGTAGTGCTATAGATATGCTGTCTCCTATACACAATTTTTTTTTGGGCGGACACATATGTATTGGGGCTATTTCCCCTGACATTTTAAGCCCTGAGGGTATGTTCACACGGCAGCCTCCGTTACGGCTGAAATTACGGGGCTGTTTTCAGGAGAAAACAGCACCGTAATTTCAGCCGTAAAGGCATGTGGAGGCATTTTTCTCTGCATCCATTACGGACGTAATTGGAGCTGTTTTTCCATGGAGTCCATGGAAAACTGCTCCATTTACGTCTGAAGAAGTGGCAGGCACTTCATTGATGCGGGCATCTTTTTTACGCGCCGCCTTTTGACAGCGGCGCGTAAAACAAATTACCGTCGGCACAGAACATCGTAAGACCCATTCTAATGAATGGGCAGATGTTTGCCCACGCTTTTGAGCCGCATTTTCGGACGTAATTCAATGCTAAAACGCCCGAATTACGTCCGTAAATAGGGTGTGTGAACCCAGCCTTAGTGACGCCCCCGGCCGCTAGTGCTGAATTGTTGTGTCACATAGGAGACCCAGCGATGCAGCTGAAAGCTGCGGACTGTCGGCCATGAGGGCTTTGCGGGGGGGGGGCCCAATAAGAACTTTTGCATCGGGGCCCATGAGCCTTTAGCTACGCCCCTGATCAGAGCTTTATATTTGTTAAACTATATCTCCCAATGATACATTGCAAGCTAAAATCTCTAGATGACCATTAGCTAGAATGTCATGGATCATTTAGTTGTATGATAATAGACGGACTGTGTATAGGGTCTGTGATCTTGGAGGATATATGTTAATGAGCGTATGTGATAATTCTCTGTTTTGATGGATTAATTTGAGGAGCTACAGACGTCACTTGTAAACTCTTATAATGGACTAAAGTAAAGAAAGTGAATGTTAAAATGAACCTCAAAAACAAATGGGTCAGACAGGTAGAATCCAGCCTGTCCAATCCAGCCTGTCAGACCACTTACATACAAATAAGTCTTAAGGTCTTGTTCACACCAAGCAATAAGAGATGTTCTGGGCACTGCTGTTTTCTAATTGCAGGTGTCAAATAACAGTGATATAAAGTACACACATAATGGTGTATACACTGCCCAAAACAGTGCTATATACTTCCCGAAATACCAAGTAAAAGTAAAGTAAGTTTTGGATAAATGAAAAAAAAGGAGTCACTCACCTCTCTTCTGCGAATTATACAGGTGCCTATATGAGCAATACAGTCCTGATGGCAAAACAACCTCATTCCATATTACATCTAATCTAAAGGTGGCCATAAAACAAAAAATGCACATTAACATACAAGTGCATGTAAATTACTATGGAGTAGAAGCTTAGAGACAATCATCCTACCAATTATTACATTGTGAACACAGTAAGTCAAAAACGTGACCAATAAGCACCAGGTTCACTAGATTCATGTTAGCAGAGCATTCTGGAATTTGTGGTTTCATAATAAATAATTTGCCTTTGATTATACACTATATATATATATATATATATATATATATATATATATATATATATATATATATATATATATATATATATATATGGATATATATAAAAATAAATATTTCACGAGTCCCTAATTTACTAGCATTTTCCTGATTTATATAGATTATATCTAACATTATGTATACTTTGCATTACATGATATACATCTGCCATATACTGTATATTTAATTATACACATCATGTATGTTTGTGTTAACGGAAATTTTTGGTTTATTACTAATTGTTATGCTAATAGCACTTCATTATGCAAAAAAAAAGCAATTATGATTTAAATTCCTCCTCTTGCAGGTAACACACGTGCTTGAAAAAAGGTCCTGATAAGGGCTGATAACGCAATATTTGGGCTGAAAAATTGGACCTTGGAGAGGCGCTGCTGATATAGTGGGAATAAAATCGAGGTAAAAGTGTTGCATATAATAGTCAATCATTTATTGAAGCTACGCGTTTCAAAGCTGAACTAACGTCTTCATGAGGCCGGGGACCTGGCTGCAGCAGATTTTCTGGATTAACCACTTCCTAGCTGACATCAGAGTTGTGCCTGAATTTACCCAACTCCCGTAGGTGAGCATTTGACATTTCCTGCTATTTTCCATCACTCCATTGGTCATCTGCACTATGGGGCGCCGTGCATTTCCGCTTTTTCTCCTATAGTTGTCTACTGATAAGGGCTGAGACTTTGCTTTAGCATGGGTGAATAAACTACAATTTTCACTGGATATTTGGAGTCCTGCGATTTCTTTTGGACAAAGTACATGTGACCCCTGATCAGAGTCATATTGCTGAAACCATCCTCTCTTCATCTTCATTGTGCTGCTCAGTTCCACTACCTGGGATTTATATATATATATATATATATATATATATATATATATATATACGTACGTACGTGTGTGTGTGTGTGTGTGTGTGTGTGTGTGTGTGTGTGTGTGTTTTTGGAAGAGTGACAACTGTCAATAATAGGGAACCAGTTCTGCTTGGTGCAGAGTCTGCTACATAGATCATGGTTCTGTGTTACATAAAAGATTGAATACTTCTCTTTGCAGAAGACATATTCACTTATTTCCCATTGTAATACTGCCAATATATTACACAGTGTTGTAAAGCGCTCCTCATTGTATATCTGTATTATACACTCATTATAAAACCTAGAAAAGTCTTTGAAGTGAAAAGTCATTGCTGAAAAGCAGAGATATAGGATGATGGCTTGTAAGGCCTTGTCCTGTTGACAGGCCAGGCCTGCGACAGCTGAATCATGGAGCTCATTTTAATACAGCATTGTGCCCTTGTCAAAAATGTTAGAGTCTTCTGAATTAAGATGTGTATAAAACTATGCAGACACTATATACATGTAAAGATTTTGTGCTGACAAGGATGATTAATAATCACGCCAATCTGTTTTTTTTTAGCCCATCAATTCAAATAACTCCCCCCCCCCCTCCTCCCCCAGACTGGAAACAGATTTCTGTGACGCAGAGAAAATATTTTCCTATAGATTTAATGGCTTTTCCTTCTCTCTGATGACAATGACCGTTATATTCTCAGAACGTATCTTTCACGAACATTACATTATAACACAAGTGGATGTCAGCCATACGCATAAAGTACAAACGTGTCGTGTCTGCGCGTCTCGCTGCATGTACGACCTGCAAAACTATAGAACAGAAATGATCAGAAGAAACGCTCGAGGCCGTCTCATTATGTTTCTACTTTATAAGAACGCAGCTGAATAAAAAGCTGAAGTCAATGAAAAGAGGGAAACGCTCCCATTTCCTGGTGTGAATGAGGGGATTCTCCTCGGAGTAGCTGTAAAGTGCATCTATGGCCACAGCCATTCCCCAGGCAGCATCTTCTGACGCCACGCCTTAAGAAATCCATCCTTGGAATACTCAGCACGACTCCGGGGTTCCAATCACAGTCTGAACAGCGTTCTGGAATAAACCACCGTGCACTTCATCAACATAGGGAAAGGCACCTCCCATGGGGTGGTTTCACATACCAAAGCATCTTTGGTTCCTCCCATCCAGCCCCCCTGCGATTCTTGTAAGATGGCAGCGTCCACTGTCTTACAAATTCCCCCTCCCACGTGCTGCCTGTGCTCTGTATGCCTGGGTGTAGCAAGGGCATGGGCAGCAGCAGCATCCTTGTCCTGACTGGTGCTGCATCTCTCTGCATAGCCGCTGCTAGAACATCATGCCAAGCTCTTCTCCGCAGTCACAAGGTGAGCCCACAGCTGGATGTCCTGACCTCCTCCATGTATTATCCCTGATTGTTACTTTCTGTGCAGTGCATATATCCATCTGTCAGATGACAATTCTCTCTAGATTAACCTCTGTCATCCAGCCATGCACTTTTCACGTTGCAAGGCAATTCTTTGTTATGTCACATTCTACTGTTCCCACCCCAATGGATATTTTTAGCCTGGATCTGGATCCCACCTCTTTCTTATTAATTGGCTGCATAATCTTATGATTCCCCAACACAAAAGAGCCCCCCTATGTCTGTTATTTTAATGATCAAGACTGAGTATTAAAAAGAAAATATAATTCAGTGACATAGATTTACATTTTGTCAGATTTGTTTTATTTATATCAAACTAAATGACAAATAAATATTGTTATTGTTACAATATAAAACTTCTTCAAGTTAAATTGTAAAAATATTTTGTGAATCCGCTGATATTGTAGCTGCTTGTTTTGTGTGAACCTTTTTGTCATTGGATGTATAGTATATGTAAATGTATAGAGGTGCTGTAGACGTGTTATTTTACTATATGTTGGCATTTTGGCAATCGGAGGCTTTGCAGTGCAGGCAAGGGTCTGGTGTAAGTAAACGCAGATGGAGTGGCTGGTGCGGGAGCTGTCATGCTCACAGACCATGTTCTTCTTAATGCAGACTAGAGAGATCTTGAAGTGAGTAGTAGATGATCTGGGCGTGCCAGAGAAGACATCGAAGACCTGCTCATGTGGTGGCAGCAGCACTGTCTGGACTAAACGTCTGCTGACTGTAAAATGAAGTTAGGCGTAGGCAGGGAGGGTGACTTTCACCTAGTAGTGCTCAGCCACTTAAACCTGCATGAGATACATGCTGCCCACATGTCACATTATGTACAGTCTGTGCAATGCTGGCTATGCATCCAGCTGAGGGACCAGTGGGACACTATATATCCTGACTAATAATGTATATTCCCATTTTAGGTCCAGGTTCAAAATGACTTCTTAGGATCGGTGAATTTAATATCTAAATACGTCACAGCAGAATGAATTAGGGACGATAAAAATGGATATAAGATATATACATATAAAAATGACTAAGATATATACATATATAAATGACTATAAGATATATACATATATAAATGACTATAAGATATATACATATATAAATGACTATAAGATATATACATATATAAATGACTAAGATATATACATATACATGACTATAAGATATATACATATACAGATGAGTACAAGATATATACATATATTAATACATACCGAATCATGTACAGTCACTAATATTACATATAATTAAGCATAGACGTTTTCATCCCTATCACTGTGCTCCCTACTGAATATTTAATGCACATGCAGATGTCGTTTTTTACCGTTTGCCTGTGTATAGATATTTTTTAGCTGGAGAAAATGGGTTTAGGGCCTTATCGAGACATATAATGTTATATAGGTGAATATTATGGATGAAATTATATTTTTAAAAGGGGTTGAATGTAGATTAAGGTGGAACAACATTAATGATAACATATTTTGTGCTGTCGTGGGGCTGACTGTTACTCTGTGCACGTTTTATAGCACTAATACTTTGTCTCCAGGTAGTGACTGTGGTGTACAGTATAATTGTCATGAGAATTTTCCAGACTGGCACCTCCTCATGTGTATGCGCAGAATGTCATGCAGAACATTCCAGAACATAAAATGTTTATACAGGGTAAACAATTGGCATGTCGGTTTTGCAAACGTTGGAAAGCTAAACTGGAAAACTGTATTGAATTATTCAGGTTCCTCACCAGTTTGTTACAGGAATCTGAAGGTTTGAGTGTTGCTTAGAATACACCTAGATATTGATGATCAAGCTGGCATTGCACAAATTTAATGACATTTCAATAATTATCCTAGATGACCTTCAGAGTGATTGGAAATGTAAGATAATGCAAAAGGCGTAGACGCCTAGTTCGTTGAGAGCCCAATATGGCTGCCATAGTTGTATTTAGAAATGGATGGTCTAAAATGGCTGCATGACTTAGCAAATTGGATAACAGAAATTGAAAGTCATCTTCAATATTAAAAATTAGTTAGTTATAAAATTATATTTTAGTCCTAGTTTCTTAAAGATTAGAGTTATTAATAATCAGTTGGTCTGAATATTGAATTTCTACATTGGGTTTAATGAGCCACTCCCTAGTGCTACATGTGTCAGGAGATCAAGCTGGCCTGGGCTTGGATACACTCATTTTAATATATTCAATATTTCTTTCTTTCCTAATGCTGATGAAGTATCGGTTTGACCCAGCACCTCCTATATCTAGTGATCATCTGTTAATAGGCATGACTAAGGAAAAGCTGATTCATCGGCCATTTACAGACTTACATGTAGAAGAATCATAAGTAGATTATAAATGGATTGTTAGCTTTTAGGGTTCTTTAATCTTTTGTAAGCTTGCTATATGATATTTCCTTATATATTTGATATTAAGGTAGATATTGAAGTAGATATGTAGGTTATGTCATTTCAAAGAACCGCCAGTGTACACGTTGTAGTTCCATAAATGTGTTCGTATTGATCTTGCAGCAACTGAAGATATGTGCCTGAGGATTATGGCCACTTCGGTCTTTGCTCATTCTTGTTTTCTTGCTTAGAGTGCTAAGCATGTCCTATATTCTGGGTGTGAACCAGGGAGCACTATGCTTAAAATTCTGGACCAGCGTTTCCAGACAATCTGGAAAAATATATTCAAACCGCATATGCATAAAAACAAATAATTTTTTGTATAGCAGTGACAATCACATATATATATATATATATATATATATATATATATATCAGTACAGTATGGAGTGGTCTATATAAAAGGAAGTGAATTCTATAATAATTATGGATTTATGATCTCGCATTGCAGGTATGAGTAAGTTGACATATATACGTGACTATAAACTATGTTTTTATTGCAGTGGAAATAGTTTGTCCTTGTCGGCCAGGCAAAAATAAGGCAACCATGTTTGTAACTAACAATTCTGATTTTTCAGTGTTATCCCTGATGTATTTGTATTCTGTTATTTATATAGACGGTTTTAGTGGTGATAAGGACTTAGCGTACATATATCGAACCTCACCTGCCTGTGAGGGAGACACAGATGATGAGCAATGCAGTACAGGGCTAGAAAGAACTGGAAGACGTTCTAGTCCAGGATGGAGTATTCACAGGCATCTCGATTTGACCATTCAGTCTGTAATGAAGCTTGTACGGAGATAAAAAAAAGCGTTGCATGACACATGGAAATTGTGTTTCATCTAGAATCATTTGGTTATATTATCACATCTACGTGTCCATCTTGCTTTTTTGTTACTCTGTAAATTTAACCCCATTGGTATTGGGTAAAATTACATATTTTTAGATTTATAGAATGAATTTAGTGCATGACAATTATTGATCATCCAGTTTTACACGACGTAATATTGGTGATCTGGAATTGGCATTAAAAAAAGTAAAAAAGTTATATTCATGAAGGCTTTGGGCCCTATTAGATCTGAGGGTATTCAGCACAGAGGACGCTAATGCAACAGGTCAAGCTGTAATCTACGTAGTCATGATAGAGTCACTTTCATGCAGTATATGTTTGAAAAGCTCATACCAGGTATGTGTAAGTAGCTACAGCATTCTTACCATATTCCTAGTCAATCAAGGGTGTATAACATATACAAATAATCTACTCATTGCTTTATTAAGTATAGTAAAACCAGCATAGTAAAATTCCACCTTGCCCATTACTACATACAAAATATGGCTTAATAAGTCAAATCATTGTCAAACATACACTACAGTAATGAGAAATACAGATTTATATAAGGACTAGGCCCTTCTTGGACTGTATTTCGTGTGAAAGCGTTTTTTTTTAGTATTTGTTAGGCTTTTATGATTCAACTTTGATTTTTGGTAGTTTACTAGTGTTCTTCTTGGTGGTTTGTATATTATTTTTTTATGTTCACTGAGCCTTTGAATCATAAATCATTCATTATTTTAAAAAAAATAAAGGAAATTGTTTCAAATTAAGAAAAACGAATCATTTAGAGCGCTTAAAGGTGTTTTTTCCCCCCCCAAATCCTTCTACATAAATATGTATATTTTTTCATTTTTGTCTTTGAGATAAAATCTGCAATTGGCTTTCAGTAATAAAATGTATAAATTATTTTTGTGTGGAAGACGCAATATTTATATACGTGGTTTTGAAGGTGGAAAATTGACCTACAGTAGTAATGCTTATTTTGCAAAATCATACAATTTATACGACAAACTGGAATTTAGCTACCAACAGGCATCCCATTCACAATATATTGTACAAAAAAATACATAACTATATGTTCCGACCATCAGTCTGTTAATAGATGATTCATCCTGGATGAGGAGTTTTGCTATTTGCTTTAGCACAGTGAAAATACATGCAGCGTCTAGGGTGGGGCTCATTGCAGTATTCAACTGTGTGTTCTGCTGGAAGAGAATGGTGAAATGGACTAAAGCTGTTTTAGCATTGCCCTCTATGTTAACATTTTCAGATCCTGTGAATTGTTAATCCTTAAAATATGTATACATTATATCAAGTCCTTCTTCTCTTGTTCAGACACCGTGCAACAAGTGGCTGTCATTTGATACAGGTTACGTTAACAAAGCTAAATCTGGGAATAATAATAAAAGATGTAGACATTTTAGATTTGAATTCTAGACACATAAAGATAGAAGTCATTTTTGATATTTGCTTCCATATTTTTAAAGGTTTATTCCAACAAAGAGAAGTTAAGTTGCTTAGCTACTTATCACATCAGAAAAAATATATTTTACATAGTGACATAGCTAATAAGACACAGGACTATCAAGTCCAGCCCATAATGCTACACCGTTTGGAAGAGTAAATTGATAAAGTAAATCTGGTTCTTTTATTGGTTTTACCTTACCTGTTTTTTCAGAATTATTATATGTTATCTATTGGTTAGTGTTTATAATTCTCATTTACTGAATTTCACATATTGACCTTTATATCCTACTTAGTTTGTATTTGTTTGTTCTTTTATTACTAGAACTGCAACCTGTATAAAATATCCCTTTATTAAGTGAACTTTTTCATTTTTTACATTTACCTTAGTTTCTTTAAAATTGCACTGTTTATTTTTTATTTGAGCAAAATCTGATTCTCAGAAACTTTTTAAATACATATTTAAATAAATTGTCAATTTTAGTATTACATGAATAAAATAAATCCAGTCTTTCACAGATGTTTACTGATAAAAGTTTGTTTTTTTTAATGCTAGATTCAAGATTCTATTTCTAAGCAATAAAATGCTGTGCTTTCTATTAAAAATATCTTTAAATATTTTAATTACAACTTATCAAAGCTTCTATAGGTAACATAGGATTTGCAGGAGCTGGTATAGATATTATTATACAATGTCTAGGCAAATGACAGAAGTTCAAAGTAATAAATTGTAATTTAAAATTCAATTTAAACTTTTACTGCTCAAAAACTTTGAATTGTTGCAAACTTTAAACATATATCTACATGATGGTCAACTAATAAATACTTAATAAATGGATACATCATTATTTTTATACAATATATATGGGAAAATGTTCTTAGCGTGTAATTTATTGACTAAAGCTATAAAATTCTAAAATCTTGGGCCATTTTAAAAAATAGTTTAGGGAAAAAAGTCACTTTTTGTATATTACTACTATCAGAATATTCTAGGTCTTTAGTCACATCAAAAAGTTTAACATAAGAAGTATAAACTTTGAATACCAATAAATGCAACTTGCAGTGTTAGATTATGTAATATTTAATATTATTTCATGGTTTGTGTTTTTCTGCTTAGCAATAATTATACTTTTCTATTTTATGTGACAACTTTTTTTTAATGAACTGTGAAAAAACAGAAATGACTATTAAAAGAAATGAGCTATTTTTTAAGTAAATGTACAGAATAGGAATAAAATGTAGATTGAAAAAAAAAAGAGAAAAAGATCCAGTTTATCTAGTGACAATATTTTTAAAATATCACCTTATTTGAATCTTTTAAAATATAGATGATGTTATAGCTATAGCAGTGACCGTTTTCATTTTTTTCTCATTTGTCTAAAAAGATGCTAAAACCGTAGCCTCCTATTCTCTGCAATAACTAATGCATAGCATACATAAATGGAACATTTCAGTGATGTCAAAATGCTTGATAGGGTGTGGCCTGCTGAATAGAAACTACGAATGGAAGAATAGCACGTCTTTGTTCATACACTCTGCAAAACAGGTAAACCTATAGATATTTATATTTCATGTATAGCCACTTTACGTTCCCAACTTTCATAAGCACAGATAGATAGATAGATAGATAGATAGATAGATAGATAGATAGATAGATAGATAGATAGATAGATAGATAGATAGATAGATAGATAGATAGATAGATAGAACACTACTTATTGCCTTAGAAGCCTTTAAATAACCAGTTCTTGCTCATGATTCTGCCTGGAAGAGGTTCATGACAACCCGATACTAAGCAAAATTTAACAATACATTTCTTCATTTAGAGTTTATGGAATTTGGACTTTATCTTCCATTTAGTATCCCATACACTTCCAGCAATATCTCCATTTTACAAGCACACCAGCCATATAAGAATGGCTCAGATTTTGACATTCTCTACAAATAGAACAGAAAGAGTGAAGTGAAATCTACCCTAATGAACAGTGATTTATCGTGCTATATTATATTTGTGTACCTAGTTGGCAAACCCCTTGTCGGGATGACAAACAGGATCATTACACTGCAGTTGTATTATACGATTTGTGATTTTCTCCTATACAGCGTTGGCTGTGCTGTCAGACACTGCAAGTGCTTGGTACTGCAGACAGTAGCTAGTCAAATTCATATGCTTTCAATTGCTTCCCTGCTGTGCAGAATCCCTTATAATATTAGAGTGAAGCCTGAAACCAGTAACAGATCACGCTTCTCCAGTGCTTGTGTCAGAAGGCTGAGCAAAAGGTTCTGTACACCTTACAAGAATGACGGCGATTCACACACGGCACGTTTTTCTTCCCAGTCATTCATTCTTTAAGAAGAAAAAAAAATCCCTTTCAGCTCTGTTACCTCCTAGAGAGAACTAATTTTCCAGTAGTCAAGCTCAATCTGGATAAATAATTAGACAGAAAGGACAACGATGGTTATGCTAGTGATGTTTGTAATTTAATACAGTCTAAGCTTTCCACTTAGAAGGCTAGAACTGTATACACAGATGTACATTAGGTATATATGCAGTGCTGCAGAAGAGGCCTACTTGCATGAATTGCAGTGACGTACATAGAAGACCCCTTCATCCTCAGAGACTAACCGCAGCTCAAGGTGCTTCAGACTGAAAGGGTTAATTGTAGAATTAGAGGAGAAAAAGACAGTATATATTATTGCAGAGAGGAGACTGTTGTTAATGTGATGTATACACACTGTTCATATTCTCATTTTTATGACTTTTTATAATACTGTATATAACAAAATTGCTATTTTTCTAGCCTATTAAATAATGATGATGGAAAGAGTTATATAACAATGCAATTCTATACAATACAAATTGTACCTAGTTCAGAAATTAGATTATTTACTAATATATATATATATAGTAATAGTTAAATATCTTACTTTAATTTAAAGACAACATAATGGTTAACGTTGCTTTGAGAGAGCATGCTTGGCAGTCTTTGACAGTCTAATAATGCAATACTCCCTAGAGACTCTCTCTAATGTCTCTCTTGAGAAGGTATGGTCATTATGTACCTTCTAGAGAATACAATAGTCTACACAGTAACACTTGACAGTAGACATGTAGCATCTCCTTGTAATTAGTAATTAAATGTGTGGTATAATGAGTATATTTACAGCGCTAGGCATACCTACTATACATTGTGAGGACAAGAACAAGGCTGGTGGTGCATACATTAGTCTTTGTGCATGTGTAATGGCAGGCGAACAAGCATATGAAAGAAAACAAAGCAGTAGAAAAAAAAATTTGCCCATAATGGCTGATGTCTGAGCCCCCATCAAGCCTTGTTCTGTGTCTTTCTTGCAACGGGCCATGCAAGAGTTAATACAAAGATGCAGTTCGTCTCATTCCCAGCAGTACCTGCACAACACCCACATCGAGATCAGATAAAAATAGGTCAGCGTCTCAAACGTTGGGTCTTCAAACACATGGTGCTTGACTGCTCTACACCAACCGAGTCTGAACGTCCCCTGGGGAATTCCTGAATTTAACGAAAATAAAATGGAAAAAAAAGGGGGTGGGAAGGATGGAAAGCATCCTTAGTAAACCTTAGCGACATTCTTTATCGCTTCTTGAGGTAAACTGCAGTCTGTATCTCAGCAGGTAGGGAATCAGCCGTATATGCCAGTCACAACACATTGCTGCAAGGATTCACCGTTCTAGCAGTCTATCTTGCCTTTTGCTTTGATTTCCCAGTCGTAGAATCAGCGTTTTAACTTCTTATCAGCCTCTTGCATGCTGCTATACGTGTCACACCATCTTCACATTGCTGCATCTTTAAAGAGTCTGGATCCTCCACCCCACCCTTATACGCTCTCGCCTTTCTTCAATATCCTATATGTGCAGTGGCAGCTTTAATGGCAAGGAGTCTTTGTCTGCTTGCTGCTTTAATGCAGATGTTTACTGCCTTGCATTGATTTCTTATTGGCTGGCAAATCTATACAGCAAGGGGAGATACAGTTTCTTATTGCAGCTGACAAGACTGACATGTCGATCCAAATACATATACAATTTTCCTATTTTATCTTGTTCTATAGTCAATAAAGGAAAGGAGAAAAAGGGTCAGTTTTGATGTAATGGAGCCATTAACATGTATTAATAATGCAGACGGGATAAGTAGCTGGTGCTGGTTCTTCTCCCAGAGGGAAAGAGGGAGGAGGATTGAACGTAAAACAGATGTGCACTAAATCATCCTTGAACCGATGGATGACACTGTCCATGGGAGGTGTCCCGGTGACTCTTCAGTTTATTTTATGCAGCAAACAGACTGTTGTACTGTAAGACACAGAATATGGCGGTAGCCAGCCATAATGCAGAGCAGAAGGCAGTAAGAGGAGCAGTGATGAGGCCTGCCATATTAACCAGTGGGTTCTAGATTCCTCAGGACTGAAGAGGTTAACAATTATCTTGCCTGCATTTGATAGGTGAGCTATAGAAAGGTGGTTATGCTTTTGTACTTATTTGCCCAGTTATCAAGTGTTCTGCATAGGGTGGATACGTTGTTGATGTATTCGCTTCTATAAACGTTTAGCGGAGTAAAGGTAAGGATTTATGTTACACTTCTAATACCAATCGATGGAGAATTCAATGTTACAGTATGTGTTCTTAGCGTATTCAATAAAGAGAAAAAATATTTTTATACCTTTTTTGTTTAATTGATTTATTTTTCAAGCAGTGAACAGACTCGAATAATGGAACGCTTATAGCTTCACTAGATAAGATTGAAAATATTTGAACAAATGGCAATTACTGTGTAACCTTAAGGATAGCGAAGACTTAAAGATGTTTATTCCTGGTATTTAATTATATAATTTCTATTTTGATTCCTTATTGCACAATATGTAAGAGTTTAAATATCATATAGTTAAATATGATGCATTTGCCTATATATATATATATATATATATATATATATATATATATATATATATATATATATATATTGTATATAAACCCCTGTTGATGTGAATTGCGATGACAGCAATACAGTTTTGGAAATCATAGTTTGCATATTAGTGCCATAGTATTAAAGGTTAGCGTCTGGTATATAAATATGAATTGAGTGACCTATAAAAATGTAAAGGAATTATCCATGTAATTGGCATGTTTCCATTAACATGTAAGACTGCTAAAGCTTAATTCTAGTCACTGTCATTTTCTCTTCTTTCATTTCATACATTCGATAAGATGAGGGTGGTTGAACAAATGCTTGTATTTCCATCTAGAGCAAGTTTAGACAATATTCCATCAAATAGGACTGATCGTTTTGTGTTTGTCACCTAATAAAACTATTGATTCATTTATCCATGTTTGCAATTTCCTTTTCATGTTTCCTACAGGCGTTCAAGGGTGAAGAACGAATTCTGAAAAAAAAAATGGTAGCTTGTATCACGCTACCAGTAATTATGTATGTACTTAAAGCAGATCTGCCAGCTTAATATGCTGCCCTATGTAAGGACAGTATATTAGAGCTACAGGTCTGTACTCCCAGTACCCAAAACAGCACAAATAAATTTTGTGCCGTTTGGCTAATAGAATCGCTGAAAGAAAACAGCGGACTCATAGATGAGACCACTGTAGTCACCGCCTCCTACCACCCCTCTCTGCGGTGACTGACTGCACAAATGCACAGCAACTTGCCAATCATTGCCTGAGGGGCGGAGAGTACTCTCCTCATGAATATAGCGGACCTCTGCTATATTCGTTCAGTGATCCTGTTAGCCAAAATGACACAAAAGTACCGACCTGTGGTTGTATTATGCTTCCCTTACATAGGGCAGAATATTAAGCTGATAGACCTCTTTAAAACCATGTTTATGATTCTCTATAAAAGAGGTTCACTAGATACTACTTCATCTGTGTATGATTGGTAAACTCTGATCATAGAGTGCGCAGTAGAGCACTTTAATCAATTTAATCTTACAGCATTGACAATTACGATGGTATTGAGTTGTTTCAATGATATACACACTATCTAATTCTATATGTAATTTAATATTAAAAATATAATTTGTTATTTAGCAGCAGCGCATAAGATTAAACCAAATAACTCCACCCCATTTCTCAAGTGTTCCTTGTATGACCCAGGTTGGCATAATTTTCCAATTCTCAGCATTAAACAGTTCTCTTGTATATACTTACATAGTACGGTTGAAAAAAATACATATATCCATCGAGTTCAACCAAGGGATGGGAGAGTATGCAGATCAAGGGAAGTGGTATGGGTAAACTTTAGAACTTTAGTACAACCCTATTGATGCAGAGGAAGGTAAGAAATCCATAAAGCATGAACCAATCTGCCCTAAAACAAGAAATTTCCCTTCTGTGCCCAAGTTGCGATCAGACTGGAACAACATTCATAACAAGAATTCTATACATTGACAGGCGTTGATAGTACTTTGTTCTAATAAATTATTTCAGACTTCTTTTTTAAGACCTCTACTGTGACCAGCTGCTGCGGTAAACTATTCCACAGATTCACAGTTCTTATGGTAAAGAAGGCTTGTTGACTCTGGAAATTGTACTTTTTTTAATCTCCAGTCAGAGGGAGTGCCCCTTGTCTTTTAACGTGATGTTACAATGAACAGGTTTTCCCCATATTTTTGGTACGAGCCATTTATATACTTGTACCGTGTATAGACAATCCGTTTTCAGAAAGAGAAGAGGGTCTTGCGGCTGGGAGCCACCTTGGTTAGTTCTTCCTACACTGGTGACAAAGCATTACAAGTTGCCCAGTGGATTCATTTGGCATCCATTGGTTTTGACATCCATTGACTTCCAGAGCAAAGAGCCTGGCTGGACGTAGCTCTTGTCTTTAGCTAAGAGAGGAGAAACCTGAGGAGGGGTCCCTGTCTAGTACTTCAAGATGCCTAGATAGGTCATATAACAAGAGGTAGTCTGAAGCAAAGAATTTCTTTTAAACAATATAGTAGGATGTTCAGAACAATTTTCAGTGCAATTTAGTAACTGTTCAGCTACATCCCTGCTTTTTAATATCAATATTACAGTAATTTCTACAATTTAAAATATGCCAAATTACAATTATTTAGAAGGAAGACAAAAATGGATCCAGCGCTGTGTCCTTGAAGTCTTTTAAAAGGAAACTATTTCCAAGTTTTATTGATATAGTAAGAAAAAATTAAAAACAATCGCATTGTAGGTAGATATTCTCAAGTGAAATAATGGATTTATGGCAGTGTGAGCGGTGCCTACGCGTTTCTGACGCTTGCAGCGTCCTTAATAATGGCTTCTGTACAATTATTTACATTCATGACATCCCTTCCCATTGTGAAATATTTATAATTATTTAGTTTGGTGAAGTATTAAATTGGTAGCTTGGCGTGGGATCCTAGATAGAAGGTGTGGCGGGGAGGTTTGTAAATTATTTTAACTGCACAACTTAATTTAAGGGGTTTTCCCATAAATAACACTTATTATCTGCCCATAGGATAGGTACTACATCATATATTGATAGGGTCCAACCACTGAGATTTATGGTTTATATTTTATATTTTTTTTATTTGGTTTCTCCCATAGTATATTATACTGAATTCTACTTTAGCTTCTTTTATTGATTTCTTTTATTTCTGTTCTATTTTTTTTTACTGTTACTTTTTTTTAAATCTTGGGTGAACATTTTGTCAACAGTTTTCTATAGAGTTATGGACTCACGTTAGAATATTTTCACATTCAATGGTATTTACATGATCTGATGAAGGGATCAGTCTAGTCCCAAAACATGTTATCCATTAGCACAATAAAAATATTCTTAGTTACTGAAGAAGTGGATTTCCTCAGGAGATTCCTTGGGTACATAGGATATGGCAGGAAGGTCCCCATTTCACTATACTCTACAAGGACTGTAACAAATTCACTGTAGGATCAAAGCTGAATATTTTCATTTTAGAATAGTGTTATTTGAATAGTTACATTATGTACTAGTTATCATCATACTATGTTTTGTTACTAAATATAGCAATATGTAGTAAATACTAGGCTCAGTAAATATCCAGTAAAATAAAATCGTCATAGCCACGTGGGAAAATGCTGTCTGACAATTCTTCTTTCAGTAGAACATCTGTTGACTCTCCAGACATTTTAACTCAAAGGATTTTCTTCCACCACATTCTAAAATATATTTTTTCAGTCAAACTTAATTTTCAGCATGTCTATCCTAAGGAATATGTAGCTGTGAAAATGTCATTTCAATATATACTGTAGTAAATAATTTTTAAGATCCAACTTCTTTGCAGTCTATGATCAGCTTTTACGTAGGCCATTTGGCCCACTACTAATGTTTTTGGATTCCCTGAACGAAAACTATAGGACCCTATTGTAAAATAGAGGTGCTAACCAATGGGCATGATTATCGTTAGTGTCACCCCTGCTTTAATATGCAGCAGCAGCAGCTAATAACTGAATAGAAGTAAGGAAATTATTTTCCACTGCCATTACTTAAAGAAAAAAAGCTGCAAAGATAAAAACTTCCATTGTAAAAAAATCTATATACCGTTTGGTATATGATTTTTTACTGTGCCAGTGAAAAGAAAGGAATGCCGGCCCATACCTGCCCAGCATATTCCAAAAGGACACTCTTTTGGCATATGTTGGGTACAGAGGGGCCTATTGACACATCTGAGTATATGTAGGGGAATAGAGTACTCCCGAAGTATATTTCCAATGTGCCTGAAAAACACGATGTTAACTGAGACATACACTACCGTTCAAAAGTTTAGGGTCACTTAGAAATTTCCTTATTTTTGCAAGAAAAGCACAGTTTTTTTCAATGAAGATAACATTAAATTAATCAGAAATACACTCTATACATTGTTAATGTGCTAAATGACTATTCTAGCTGCAAACGTCTGGTTTTTAATGCAATATCTACATAGGTGTATAGAGGCTCATTTCCAGCAACCATCACTCCAGTGTTCTAATGGTACATTGTGTTTGCTAACTGTGTTAGAAGGCTAATGGATGATTAGAAAACACTTGAAAACCCTTGTGCAATTATGTTAGCACCGCTGTAAACAGTTTTGCTGTTTAGAGGCGCTATAAAACTGACCTTCCTTTGAGCTAGTTGAGAATCTGGAGCATTACATTTGTGGGTTTGATTAAACTCTCAAAATGGCTAGAAAAAGAGAGCTTTCATGTGAAACTCGATAGTCTATTCTTGTTCTTAGAAATGAAGGCTATTCCATGCGAGAAATTGCCAAGAAACTGAAGATTTCCTACAACGGTGTGTACTACTCCCGTCAGAGGACAGCACAAACAGGCTCTAACCAGAGTAGAAAGAGAAGTGGGAGGCACCGATGCACAACTGAGCAACAAGACAAGTACATTAGAGTCTCTAGTTTGAGAAATAGACGCCTCACAGGTCCATAACTGGCAGCTTCATTAAATAGTACCTGCAAAACGCCAGTGTCAATGTCTACAGTGAAGAGGCGACTCCGGGATGCTGGCCTTCAGGGCAGAGTGGCAAAGAAAAAGCCATATCTGAGACTGGCTAATAAAAGGAAAAGATTAATATGGGCAAAAGCATACAGACATTGGACAGAGGAAGATTGGAAAAGAGTGTTATGGACAGACGAATCGAAGTTTGAGGTGTTTGGATCACACAGAAGAACATTTGTACTGAAACAACTGAAAAGATTCTGGAAGAGTGCCTGACGCCATCTGTCAAGCATGGTGGAGGTAAAAGTGGGAGATTTGTACAAGGTAAAAGGGATTTCGAATAAAGAAGGCTATCACCCCATTTTGCAACGCCATGCCATACCCTGTGGACAGCGCTTGATTGGGGCCAATTTCATCCTACAACCGGACAATGACCCAAAGCACACCTCCAAATTATGCAAGAACTATTTAGGGAAGAAGCAGGCAGCTGGTATTCTATCTATAATGGAGTGGCCAGCGCCGTCACCAGATCTCAACCCCATAGAGCTGTTGTGTGAGCAGCTTGACCGTATGGTACGCAAGAAGTGCCCATCAAGCCAATGCAACTTGTGGGAGGGGCTTCTGGAAGCATGGGGTGAAATTTCTCCCGATTACCTCAGCAAATTAACAGCTAGAATGCCAAAGGTCTGCAATGCTGTAATTGCTGCAAATGGAGCATTCTTTGACAAAAGCAAAGTTTGAAGGAGAAAATTATTATTTGAAATAAAAATCATTATTTCTAACCTTGTCAATGTCTTGACTATATTTTCTAGTCATTTTGCAACTCATTTGATAAATATAAGTGTGAGTTTTCATGGAAAACACAAAATTGTCTAGGTGACCCCAAACTTTTGAACGGTAGTGTATGTGTACTAATAGTAGGAAACCCTTATTACAAATGACATGTACGTAGCTAGTTACTGATGTAGTTATTAAAAACACACTGAGCTCCAATATAGCTAAACCACCGTTACTTTGACTGCTGGCAAATTTTGCATCATATTTTTCTGTATGGTGGCAGAAGGCATAGTAGTATAATAATTACAGCATGTTAACATTCAGATGTTGGTCAATGTTCCATTACTAGATTTGCAGAACATATACAGTATATCTGTATAGGCGCATTTAACTGTCTATTAAAAAGTTGTAAAAAGTTAGTTGTATTCGGTAGATTTGATGAAGAGATATGATTTATGCAAAAATAATGTAATTTTTAAGGATATAACCAATAGGCCTTTTATTTGTAGCAACCAGTTTAATTTTAAATTAAATCATATGGACAACCATTAAAATAATGATTTGGGTTCAACAAAATCAAGCACAGTGTCCGGTAGTGTAAATGTACTATGTGGTCATAAATCTGCCTACAGTTTCGAGGTTGAAGCAATTCTGAGACTTCGACTGTATTAGACATGCTTGAAATTTTTCCTAGTCTTGTCATTATTGATACGGATGAAATATTTTGACTATGTAAATAGGGTCTGTTATTATTTTTATGATTGGACTTCTTTTCTCTTTTTAAATTTGTATATGATGACAACATATTCTTATATCTTTGGTTCTATTGTATGATTATTCTGATATTGAATACTTATCTGATTTTTTTTATAATTTAATTGTGGATGCTTATTTCCATCTACGTCTACTTTAAGTCAACCTGTTAGTTTTTGTATGATAACAAGGCAGTGTAGTTTTGCAGCATCCTACAGTAACATTAAAGAGAAACTTCATCAGTGACATGATAGCTTACATTTTATATAGTTCTTCTATTTCCTCTAACTTGTTTTTAAGAAGAGAATAATCTGGCTTCTATTTGCCATCTTGATTTTAGAAATCACTGTCTGCAGGCATTAGTGCGGCCGGATCACAACCAGCAGAAGCTCTAGATATATAGATCATTCCAAATTGTGTGCAGAAAGCTGAAGAACTACAAATGTAGGTGTAAGGCACAGGAGAGATTACAGACTGCGCCTCATCCCACGCAGCAGCATGCATGTCCCAAGCAGTGTGCAAACTCCAGGCCTGTTCAGGAAGGCACAGTAGATGATTGATTTGCCATAACACACATGCTGCCTAAAAATGTTATTATTTATAAAAGCCAAAAACAATACCCCAGAATCCACCTGTATAGATTTCTATGGGAGCTAGAGGCAGTTTTTTTTCCAATTGGCGAGGGAGAAGCGTCATGCCCTATCTTGGAGTAGTTTCTGCTTCTAAACCTGTATTGAAATCAATAGGATGCAGAAAAAAATTCCCTGCTTGTGTGGAGCATTTTTTAATCGATCTTTCGATCTTTACATTTGCTAAATTTAAAAAAATGGCTCAGAACACACAAGAAAAAGTGACAAAAAAAATGTGTGCAATTAAAAATCTGCCTCAAAAATCCAAAAAGAAAGTTTGAGGTTTTAGTCAGGCATAAAAAAAATCTACCTCAAGGTGAACTAGGCCATGAAGCATTACATGAAATTGTTTTCATTTTCTGAAATGAACCTTTCCATACAGCAGTGTGTTTTTGAATAATCATATTAAATTGGTTGATTATATGGTTGAGATCTACATATAAAGCTATGCAATGTACATATCGTTTTAGTAAATAAGCTTCACTATTTGACCAGTTGGTCTAGTAAACCTTTCTGTCAATAATATTAATTAGGGTAAAGCCCCGTGGCCCTTGAGGATGGTGTGCTGTTAGTAACCGTGTGGACTGCAGCCATACTGTGAATCACATCTTTACAAGACAGATTTATATATAATACTATGTGTAACAAAAATTCTGCATACCTGTAAAGCCCATATGATTAGGGCGAAATACCTTACTAATAATGAATACTACAAGCTAGCAATGTCTTCATAACGTATTGTGGAATTCAGCTATCTCCGCCTCCGCAGCGACTTATCTCTCTGCCTTTTTATTATGGCCAATTACACTAGACTCTCAAAACCTGCTCTGTGAAATCACTGTCAATGACAAGAGAGAGTAGTGTCCTGCCATTCCTATCGGACGGTGAAAAGTATGAGCATGTGCGAGTATAACATTATATAATTTTGTTACAGATTTGGTCTACATGAATTTATCTTATCCAGTCTTTTATGGCTTGTTTTTTAGTTCCAATACAGTGAATTAGTTACTGATATATGTTTGTTTTTTTAGCTTCAAAATCATTCTGTAGAGTTAGACCCAGTTTGGCCTGAGTAATGCAATCCAGTGGTAATTTTTTTTTTTTTTTTTTTTTTATCAATGTTACATTTAATTTTAAGACTAGGTAAGAATTGGAGTTGTATGATACATTTTTTTTGTTGGATAACTAAGCAACTTACAGATGCAAGCTTTCGAGATAGTTTAGATTTCTTTCTCACGCATTGTGTGGTGGTTTGCACTGTAATCTACTCAGCCACTAAAATAGGTATCATATACCTGCAATTCCTGTCTCTACAGATCTAGTTGTCCGTTTTCCCTGAACTCAGAGGGGGCAGAGACTAGCTGCTATTATGTCTCAATACACAGCACATAGAGAGAAGACAAGATCCTGCTCCCATATATCTCTCACACACATACACAGAAGCATGGAAGACATTATACAGCAGCAATGAACATTGTAGCTGTGAATCCAGCACTGGAGTGAGAAAGTAGACCCCTTATTAGAAGCAGCAGCCGCACGGAGGACATTAAACATCACTGGGGTGAGGCAGTAGGAGACTTACTAGAAGTCGCAGCAGCGTCTGTGTCTCTCTGTCTCTGTGCAGCAGCACCTTCCTCCCCCTCTCCTTTCTATAGACATCTATGGATATCAATTTTTACCTGATCTCTCATTGAGACTGAGAATCCGCCTTCATCACTGCTTCACTGAAGATGGATTTTCTAATTATATTCAGAGTATTTGATAAGTTCAGAGATGGGGGGGGGCATCTGATAAGTGGAGAGAGGCATTTTTCTGTAATAAGATAGACTAGATCGTTTCTTATCTACCTACGCTTGTACTATTGATTTATGGGGAAAAAAAAGTTGAAATGACAGTTACTGTAAAAATACTTCATTTTGCATACTCTGATCACTTGGCTTGTTTTGGTGTTCACATTGGGAGGAATTATTAAACGATCTACAGCAAAAATTTTGTGACCTTTTTCTCAGAAAAGTGAATAGGGCTTACTGTAATTTACACCAGAAATTGGCAGAAATCAAAGCAGAATTTTACACCAGCTTGTAGTCTGTGTAAATTTCCCTTTGTAGCGCACGTACATTGCAAGATGGAACAAATCTTTTGAGAAGGCGCCTCTTAATAAGTTTGTCGCATCTTACTCCTGTGGGCATAAGGCTACATTCACACGACAGTGAAAAAAAATGGTCATTAAAAATTGATCATCTGTCAGTTTTTCATGGCCGTTTTGCATCAGTGTGTCTCTAAAATTTCATCCATTTCCTGTCCGTCTGTGCATTTTTAATGGTTGTTTGCCATCCGTTTTTCATGGCCGTTAAAAAAAAAAAAGAAGCATGGATTTCATTTGTCAGGTTTTTTTTGCCCCTGTAGATAGTGCTGCAATGTCCCAGTAGATAGTGCCACAGTGCCCACTGTAGATAATGCCACAGAGCCCACATAGTGCCCCAGTGCCCATGTAGATAACGCCACAGTGTCCCCTGTAGATAGTGCCACACCCCCATATAGCACCCCCCTGTAGATAGCACTCCTCCCTTGTAGATACCGCACCCTCCCCTTGAGATTGCGCCACTGTAGGAGTGGAATCACTCTGCCCGGGAATTCCTCATAGACGTAGCCCCTGACGTCTCTGTCCATATATGGACAGTGATTTCAGAGCAGAATCCCCTGCTAGAGCGGAACGAGGATTCCAATCCAGGAGTAACACCTTGACATCACTGTCCTTATATGGATAGTGACGCTGGGGGCTTCTCCAGGAGCAGAATCCCCTTCCAGAGCGGGGACTGTCCGCTGGGGATTCCGCTCCTCCAGGGAGCTACAGTGGCGTGCTATCTATGGTGGATGGGTTGGGGGCTTGCTATCTTCAGGCAGGGGGGTGTTAGCTACATGGAAGGGGGCTAGCTACAAGACTGAAGTCCCTGGCCAGAGATCTTGCGATGCTCTGGCCGGGGATTCCATTGTTGTAAAGCCCGACATCACTGTCCTTCTATGGACACTAGCGCTGTGTGCAGGGAGTCCTCGGCCAGGATCAGTTTTTACCAGCAGTTACATGGATTGTTTCCTGAAAAAACGGCTCGGAAAGACTGATCTATTGACTTCTCTGGGAGCCGTCTGGCCGTGAAAACGGCCAAAAATAGGACATGTCCTATTTTTTGACGGCCAAATTCACGGGCCATTAAAAAAACGGCCATGTGAATACACCCATAGAACTTCACTATTCTGAAAATGGTCGTGTGAATGTAGCCTTAGACTGGCATATGAAATCTGCCATATTGTCTGTGCATTTAATAGACACAACATCTATGGTCACCAGTAGTTATTATGTGTAGCACATAGAAAAAACCATGATACAGGCAGGAAGTAGCAAAATAGTGCCATGTCATGAGACACCTTGGTGTCTAGTTAGAGTTATGCTTTAATATAATTTGCATCTATACAAAACTGAATACATAGGGATAGGAATCAGAAGAGGTTGATGAGTAGAAAATTAGGAAATGCATATGAAGAGTTCTACTGTTTGCAGTTGCAGCTTTTTTTTTTTCCTTTTCTTTTTCTCATCCCTGCTTTCCAAAAGCGGTAACTTTTTATTTTTATTTTTTGGTCTCCATAGTTGTGGGGTGGAATGGGGAAAAAAAAGCAATTCCTCCTTTGTTTTTTGGGATTCATTTTTGAGGCACTCACATGCGATAAAAAAAAATGTTAACCTCATTCTGGAGGTCAATATGATTGTTCCTATACCAAATTTATACCGTTTTTTTTAACATGTACTAGTTTTTATAAAGATAAAATTGTTTAAAAAAAATAGTTTTGTGCTTCATTCTGAAAGCCATACTTTTTTATTTTTGTGTCGATAAAGCGGTGTTAGTGCTTGTTTTTTGCAGGGTGAGCGGTAGTTTTAATTGGTATGTATGATTTTGTAATCACTCTTTAGAAAGCATTTTTAGAATCTAAGTTGTCCAAAAGACAACAAATCCAGCTTTTTTTAATTTTGGTATTATAACTCAGCCCCAGAATGCGACAAAAGTCATGCTGTTTCAGTGATAAATAAGCTTTGCTTGTCTAATCTCATTTTTTCGTAATCTTTTTTTTTTTTTATCATTCTTTTTATTTCAAAATTTATCTCAACTTTTCCACGTGATATACATACAAATATTTAAAAAAATTACCCATTTTGCATTTACCGTATGTAAGTCATTTTCCTCTGTAAATCCCTCCTTCCCCGCTCCTTCCATATCAATCTCCTAGACAAACTGTAAAAACAAGAAAGCAAAAAAAGGAAATGAAATATTCCTTTCCTACACACCATTTTTTTTTCCAAATATTTCTGAATATATCTTTCTTTCCAAGATTGAAATGTGTCATTTTCTACAATCCCTTATTCCCCTTAATATTGGGTTATTTTGGAATACAAATATAATCTGCAGAAGAAATACCATTTTAATTAGGTTCTCCCCTGAAGTGAGAAAGGCAATGACTTCCAACATCTCACCTTGTTTCTCACTTTATTTATTAGAGGTGTAAATTTAAAAGATAGAGATTTTCAACTCTTTGTTACTTCTATGCCCAAATATACGAAGGAGAAGTTTCCCTTAACTGGATTCTGCCATCTCTTTAAGGCTTCGTTCACATCTGCGTTGGGGTCCCATTCTGACGTTCCGTCTGAGGTTTCCGTCAGAACGGGACCCTGAACAGATACAATGTAGATTACAGCAGTGTTTTTTATTTTGAAAAACTATAATTTTTGGGCAAGTTATAAGCAAAAGATTTATGCTAATTCGTTTCTTAACCCCTTCCCGACATCTGCCGTATATATACGGCGCATGCCATGTGGGGGAATATGGAGCGGGCTCACGGGCTGAGACCACTCCATAGAGCGAGTGTGTCAGCTGTGTGTTACAGCCGACACTTCCGGGTAACGAGCGGGGTCCCGTTCGAGCGCGATCCCGCTTGTTTAACCCGTTAAATGCCGCTTTCAATTGCGATCGCGGCATTTGAATTACTAAAAACTGGGGGGCGACCCCCTGTAACATCCCAACGGCAGTGGCATAACTACCGCCATAGCAGCCGTAGCGGCTTCTACGGGGCCCGCGGCATGAGGGGGCCCGTGTCGCCCGCCAGCACGGGCCCCCACCATGGCCGGAGGCTCCGCTAGCAGCCGCTATGGCTGCTACAGCGCGACGCCACTGAACACGACTACGGCAGAGCAGGGAGGTATCTCCCCGCTCTGCCATTAAACAAAAGACATGTATCCCCTATCCACAGGATAGGGGATACATGTGTGATCGCTGGCAGCGATAGGGAGAACGGGGGACAGGAAGTCCCCTGAAGTTCTCCATCACAAACCTCGGACTTCCGGGGTCTGTGTCGTAGAAATGAATGGAGCGCCGGTCGCGCTTGTGCGCATGCGCGACCAGCACTCCTTTCATTTTTATTGAGCTGCGCAGACGCCGGAAGTCAGAGGTTAGTCATGGAGAACTTCGGGAGACTTTCGGTCCCCCGTTCTCCCTATCGCTGCCAGCGATCACACATGTATCCCCTATCCACAGGATAGGGGATACATGTATTTTGTAGGACACGCTGTAGGTCGCATTTTTTTGGGAGGGGGGACGCTGTATGGCGTTCCCTACAGGGGGGGGCTGTATGGCGTTCCCTACAGGGGGGCTGTATGGCGTTCCCTACAGGGGGGGCTGTATGGCGTTCCCTACAGGGGGCTATATGGTATTCCCTACAGGGGGGCTGTATGTCGTTCTCTACAGGGGAGGGCTGTATGGCGTTCTCTACAGGGGAGGGCTGTATGGCGTTATCTACAGGGGGGCTGTATGGCGTTCTCTACAGTGGGGGCTATATGGCGTTATCTACAGTGGGGGCTGTATTGCAATTTTGTTGTTATAAATATATCCTATATAACTACAGATCCAGAACCAAGCTGTGACATATATACAGTACCACAACCAAGCTCAGTACATCAGTACATAAATACAGCACTAGAACCAAGCTAAGTACATATGGACAGCACCAGAACCAAGCTCAGTACATATATACAGCACTAGAACAAAGCTCAGTACATAAATACAGCACTAGAACCAAGCCCATACATATATACAGCACCAGAATGGCCCGAACAATGGTGAGGATATGCTGGGAGATGCTGTTTCACAAAAAAAATCCTATCATAATCATACCAACTATCATCTCGCTGCAGATCATACAGTGGCTACAGTGCTGGTTAGAGGCAGAATAAACATTTACATTAAGTGACTCACCGGTTACGTCTCAGATTCTAGTTCTTTTTTTCTCCCTCCGGTCCAGACATCTATGATGGATTTCTACTGGCCATGACCCATTTCTGCAGTTTTCCGCTCAGATGTCTTCAGCTTCTCACTTTTACAACATTTCTGCACCTATAAACAAAGTTACATTTCTCGACACCTCTTGCACCTCTAACTATATTAGCGCCATACACTGTGTCCCTGATTATAATAGTACACACACACACACACACACACACACCGTGCCCCCTGTAGATAATGCCCCCATAGCCCCCTGTAGATAGTGACCCCCATAGAGCCTCTGTAGATAGTGACCTACATAGAAGCCCCTGTAGATAATGTTCCACATACAGCCCCTGTAGATAGTGCCCACATATGGACTCCAGAGCTGCAAGGCAATAGTGCTAACCACTGAGCTACCGTGCTGCCCTACATATAGCTTCCCCTATAGATAGTGCTCCACGTATAGCCCACCTCTGTAGACAGTGCCCTACATATAGCCACCCTGTTGCTAGTGCCCCACAGGTAACCCACCCCTGTATATAGTGTCCCACATATAGCCCACACCTATAGAAAGTGCCCTAAAAATAGCTCCCCTATAGATAGTGCTCTAGAAATAGCCCACCCCTGTATAGTGTCTCACATATAGCTCCCCCTGTATATAGTGCCCCACATATAGACCACCCTGTAGATAATGCCCCACATATAGACCCACCTGTAGATAGTGACCCACATATAGACCCCCCTCTATATAGTGGCCCACATCCCCATATAAAGACCCCACCTGTAGATTGTGCCCCACATCCCCACATACAGACCACCCCTGTAGCTAGTGCCCCACATCCCCACATATAGACCCCGCCCCTTTAGATAGTGGCCCACATATAGACGACTCCCCTGTAGATAGAGCCCCCACTAAAGATAATGCCTTTAACAGTTTTATGAGAAAAAAACACAAAAAACTTTACATACTCACATGATCCCGTTCCTGTTCGCTGGCGTTGCAGATCTGCTTTCTTCTGAGCGGGTCTGCAGGAGCTGAACGAGCGTCGTCCAATGATGCTGATTGGTGGGCAGAATGACATGCCCCGTCAATCAGCGCCTTTCAAGCATGGAAGCGGCGCGATGACGACATTGCACCGTTAGCCAATCAGCGTCATTGTAAGGCGCTGAACGGTCGGGCACTCAGCGCTAATGCATGTATTTGGCTGTCGCTAGCACCGGGGCCCCCTCCAGTACTAGCGACACCTACAGGCATGAGAGGGCGTGTACCGCCCGGCCCATACTTGTTGGAGGCTCGGCAGCGTGGGCCCCATAGTAGCGGCGCTACCACTGTAGCAGCTATAACGGCAGCTAGTGGCGCCACCGAACATATGGGTGGGTGTTTCGGCTGGCGGCACGGGCCTCTTCAAGCCACGGGCCCCATAGAAGCCGCTACGGCTGCTACTGCAGTAGTTACGCCACTGGTTCCAGCCCAGCTTCTTTCACTGCACAATCACCAGGGAACAATGGGCTGGAACAATGAGAAGTGTATCACGCTGATTGGTCACTTATTGGTCAGGCTCATACACTCCTCTGTACAACGCCCAGTTGGTAAAAAGTAAAAACACGCCCAGTTGTCTATTAAGAAATGAATTAGCATAAATCTAAAATTGCTCATAACTTGCTCAAAAATGATAGTTTTTCAAAATAAAAACCACTGCTGTTATTTACATTACAGCGCCGATCAGATTATGTAAGAGATAGTGCAGTTATAATCTGGTGACAGAGCCTCTTTAACTACTTTTACAAAGTAAAACCTATTTGTTTTGTTTCACCTCATACTGGGAGTCATAACTTTTTTATTTTTTCATCGATTGAGCTGTGTGAGGGCTTATTTTTTGGTACATGCAACTTTTTGATCTTTTTTAATAGCATTTTGTGTAAAGCTAAGGTGAGTAAAAAACAGCGATTTTGTTTTTTTGTTTGTTTTTTTACAGCGTTCACCGTGCGAGTTAAATAAGGTTATATTGTAATATTTCAGACTTTTTCGGACAAGGCGATACCAAAATTGTTTATTTTTATAGTTTAGTTTTATAGTTTTCATTACTATAGAGGAAAAATGGGAAAAGGTTTTTTTTTAACTTAACATTTTTTTTCACTATTAAACTGTTAAATTTTTTTCTTTTTTTTTACACTTTATAATAGTCCCCCTAGGGGATGATTTGAACCAGCGATTGTTAGATCGCTAGTACAGTATACTGCAATGTATTGCAGTATATTATAAATTTTACAGGCTTTGCATCACAGAATAAAAAAAAAAAAAGTTATACTTAGGCCGGCCTCCTGGGATGAATTTTTATCCCATGACTGCTGCAGTCAATCACAGGCTGCAGCGGTCACATGGGATGAAACGTCATCCCAGGGGGACACATCGTTATGTCTACAGGTAAGTATAGGCTTTATTTTTAACCTGCTGTTTTCCGCAGCGGACATTCTGTCCAAAAAAATGCTCCACAATTTAGTGCGGTTTTTCGACCAGAATTCCCGGCGGGGACTAGGACGGATGGGCTATGTACTTTTATGCAGCATATCCGCACTGTGTGAACATAGCCTGATATTAAGGGGGAGTGGTCTGAAATGATGAGCTTAAATATTTTAACCTTTTTATCGTCTTGTACAAGACCCCAATAGATATAGCCATGCCTAATCTAGATCATACCCAATATGTTATGGAATAACACAAAAGCATTTATTGCACGGACAGATTCTCCAGGGTGGGAGATGGTCTTTTTATCAACTTTCCCCTCTGGCTAATACATGTGGGTCTAAAATAGTGTCCCTCCTCCTCTCAACTCAGAATTACCTAATAGTGTTTTTGAAACTGGCTTTTCTAAACCAGAAAACCCCTTTAAACTTCTTTTAGAAATTGCTTATTAAAATCATATTCCATTGTCCTTGTATAGCATCAGTTTGTTAAGTGCAGTATTATCTCATATATATTAATTCAACACCAGCGTTTTTAGAGTACTTACAAAAGTGGTAGTCTTGAAAAATTTGTTTCAGTGATATACCGAAAGATATAAAAACATATTTATACTCAAGGATTTATTTGTGCATTAGATGTAAACGTTAGTTATTATGTGCAGTCTCAAATTTATGCTAAAACCCTATAATTTTTTGATCAGTTATGTTTTTAAATAAAACACAGAACGGTCAAATGACAGAAATGATCATTCTACTAACAAAAATCCTTAAAGGGCACCTACAGTCGCAATTTTCAGCATTTTAAAAAGCTAAAAAAAAGTTACAAGCTTGAATTTCAATTTTATGATACCTTTCATGGTGGAATACAGTTCGCAAACTGTTTAACTGATCTTCTTTTATCATTGTCTAGTTGTAAGATATCACATGAATTTCTTAAAAAAGAAGTGAACAGTGTGTGTCCCTATATAAATACACGGAATACAGGCAGGTCTCAAACACGCCAATTTTGAAAACAACATTCAGTCCCAAAGGTTTTAGAAACTGTAGCTTGTAGATCCAGGCAAGCTCTCTTTTTTTTCAAGGCTTCACTCCTATTGCCACCTCGTCTCAATATTGGTACCATATTTGATCCAAAATGTTAACTCTTAGTTGCTGAGTGCTTAGACTGCCTAAAGTGTTCAGAGACCAGCAGGTCTATCCGTTTATGTCTAATGGTATATCTAGGATTATTAAGGCGTGTCTGATAATCTAAAAATGTTTAACCAACATCTAATAACCCACACGGGCATTGCAATATTTTACATATGTTAAATTACATGTCAAGTAAGTTTAATGGAAAAAATTTCATGTGTTTTTTTTGGATGTGTAAAACTGCTCCCCTTAAGTGTAAGGGGGCAGTTAACGCAGCTCAGGCAAGGATAACAACCTATTTTCCATGGCATCAGATAAGATTTTGTATCCACCCTCATAGTACCCACGTCAGTCCCTGTGAGGGATGAAACATTGCATTTACATGGAAGAATATACTACACTGCATTTACTCAAGCCCTAGGAGTGCTGCAATAGTTTCTTCTGATGTGCAGGGGCGGACCCTGGATCAAGGTCGAATACGCCGGCATTCACACCACACATGTTTAAGTGCTGCTCACCACCATACATATACAGTCTAATATATATATATATATATATATATATATATATATATATATATATATATATTACAGTGTATATGTATGGGGGTGAACAGTAATTTGTACTGTATATAGACACACACACAAACACACATTCTCGGTCAAAAAGTATGTGGTACCTGATCATCACACTTATGTGAGCTTGTTGGACATCCCATTCAAAAGCCATTTGCGTGAATATGGAGTTTTGTCTGTGGGTATATATGCCTACAGTCAAAAGAGTCCCTTAAGCCAAAAGAGCATTTGTGAGGTCAGGCAATGATGGTAGAGAAGATCTGGCTTGTAAACGGCGTTCCAATTCATCCCAAAAGTGTTGGATTCTACTCAATTTCCTCCGCACCAAAATCGTTACACCATGTCCTTATGGACCTCGCTTTGTGCACTGGGGTACAGTCATGCTGGAACAGAAAAAAGACCTTTCACAAACTTTTGCCACAAAGTTGGAAGTATACAATTGCCCAAAATGTCTTTGTATGCTGTAGCATTAACATTACCTTTCACCGGAAATAGGAGGCATAGCCAAAACCCTGGAAAACCGGCCCAGTTCACTATCCCTCCTCCACTAAATTTTACAGTAGGCATTATGCATTCCAGTAGATAGTGTTCTTCTGGCATCTGCCAAACCCAGATTCATCCATCAGGCTGCCAGATAGTGAAACTACTAGGTAATTCAATTTGGCTGGGCAAGTTTCTTACCATTGTGTATTTAATGTGTTAAAAGTCAAGTTAAAGATTGCTACATCTGTACATATATCTTTTATTAGGGAAAAGTGGCTTCTTCCTCACCTTCTATCAGCCCATTTCTGTTCCTTGCCTGCAGGCTCTCTATAAAGGTTCAGAAGTTTTCTTCCTCACCAAAAATTCTGACTAGAGTAAAACCGTAAATACTAGACAGGGAGGTGGGGGGAGGCAGCTACAGCAATCATGTACAATATCTTGCCTTAGCCTATATGTGACACTCATGGTGTGCATGAGCCCTAAAATCTTCAGGCCAAAATATGAAACCTGGTATATTATACAAAAAAAAGCTTAAAAATATGATTTGTATGTCTGAGTCAACATATGGCCATATTTGAAGTGTGACCATGCCCTTGACCTGACATCTTTTTTTTACTTGCTTCATGTTGGTTAATAAAGCAGCCCACATGACTAAGATATCTAAAGGATGGCACTGATCTTCCATGTGGAAATTATTTGCACAGTTTTCAATATTGTTTATGTGCAATCTTACAAACATGCCTTTGCTTTTCTTAGATGTAAAATAATTTACTGTATTAAGAAAAGGGCACAAATGTCTAAATTCTTAGCCCCATTATCTTTTATAGCCAGATCAATAATTGTATTATTACCTTTATGGTCAGTTTAAGATGAACTTTTTACTGATACTTTTCATTTCCTTATTGATCCTGAAGTGTCAAGTTATTTTTGACACCTGTCTTTTATGTTTTCAAATTTCCATGTCAACGGTGATGAAGGTCCAAATAGAACCAATAAGCAAATACGACATAATTGCTTTGATTGGGATATTAGCTCGCAGCAACACTTCAGCGGCATTGATTGTGACATTTCTGAATACAGATTACCTCTATTTTTAGACAGCATGCTGATATTTGCTTTTTCTGTGTACCCGGGGAAGCCACAGCTTGGCATGGGCCTGACAGATTAAAATTTCCCATATTTTATTGCAGAAGAGAACATTTGCATTCTCTCAGTATCCAATACAGGAATATAACAAAACAGTTTGCTGTTGCTTTGCACTTTATTACTCCAAGGTAAATGAATGACTGACTAAATACAGTCTAAGGAACATGATATTTTGGGCAAATTATTTGGAAAAGTAGCACAACAAGTTGGTAATTTATTAACAATTATATAATCGTTTAGATATCAATAACTAATGGCAACCTTTCAGATATTTGGTGTAACAAAGAAAAGCTGCATCGTGTGGAGACCTTATCCTGTATGAGAAGTTGGAGTTAACTGCCCATACAATCCTAAGCTTCCCACAAGCCAGAGCTATGTAAGATATCTACAAAATACAAAAAGTTTAAACTGTAAACACTAAAACGCTTAACTTGTAACTTGTTTTAGACCTATCGTTTGTCCAGGGAAGTGATTCCCAACCTTATCACCATAGGGTATGGTTGGTGAACCTATAGAATGTATGTCAGTAGTGGAACATGTGAGAATTTTCCTAGCACATGCTGCATCATTGAGTGGCAAGAAATTTGGAAGGGTAGTAAAATATAAAATAGAAATCATGGCAAATTGCGTTAAAATCATGGTAGAACTGTAAGAATTTTTGCAATTGGTGATTTGCTGCAATTTACCTTAATTTACTGTCATCATGTAGTCACAGCCTAATTGGTACGTTATACTCGAGACAATTTCCCAAAATCAAATTTGGCCACACTATGACAAAGTTTGCTAACCCTGCCATAGGGGTACCACTGAAAAAAATATTTATGTCCAGGGAACTCCTACTACCATTCTCACCTCAAAAAAAACTTGGCATAGGGACAAGTAAAGCATTCTATAATCTATATGTTGGCAAAGATTCATTGACTGCTTGGACTGCCAAGCATGTAGGTTCAGGATGAAATGATTTTGCCATCATCACTGTAAAAGTGACATCACTTGATGCTGCTGTCTTCTGAGGAAAAGCTGACCAGGTACCAAAGACCCAAAGGTTCCATGGAAACATGGTTTGAAAACACTGGGCGAATATAAAGATCAATATGCTAATATAACATCATAATTGTAAATTCACCATTTAAAGGGTAACTAAACTTTAAAAAAAACTTTCGACATGTCATAGTGACATGTCAGTAGTTTTGATCGGTGGGGTCCGAACACTGTGACCCCCACCGATCGCTAATACGAGCAGCATAAGTGCTCGGGCGAATTCTGTACCACTTAGTTTCTGATCGTCTTTTACTTTACTTTTCTCGGAGCAGTGTACGGGTTCAATAGAAAGTCTATGTCCATACACCACTAGCTCGACAATCCGAGGAAAGCTGATCAAAAACGAAGTGGCACAGCACTCACCCGACCACTTCAGCCACTTAGTTTTAGTGCTCGGACCCCCACCCATCAAATCGTCTAACAAGTCACTATGACATGTCAAACATTTGTTAAAGAAAAGTTTAGTTACCATTTTACAAAATGTAAAAATGGCCATATATTGGTTGTTATTTTTGAAATATCTCCTCAGAAACTGATGACCATCTATCCTTGATAAAATAATTCCAAGGTGACAACCAATATGGCTGCCCTTCCTGTTATCACTTTTGCAAAATATTTACTGCAACAAAACAGAAAAATGACAATTACTTTGTAAGAAAAAAAAAAATCCTGATCTTTTAGTATAAGGCCATTTTTATGTTTCGGAGTGACTACGTTTAAAGAACTTAATATTGTAACAATTGAAATATTGTATGTTAGGGAAATATTATATATGGTTGTTGTTTATTAGTGGCATTCAATAGTCAGTAGTGAACTTGATGTACCAGAATATTAGTACTCATGTGATGTTGATTCTGAACAGAAGGCAAAAATAGTAACCGTAGAGATTCTTACTTCTTTAGAGAGTCTCAGTTTTCGTACTGTTTTATTACACTAATCACATGATGTGCACCAGGCTGCGAAGCATTGTTGGCACTTGGCATACGTTTCAGGACTATATCAATGGCACTTGGCATATAAATCAGGACTGTATCACTG